>NC_081195.1:5361516-5449016 GCF_902713425.1 Acipenser ruthenus
ACCAAACGCTTTCAGTCAGACAGCTGTCCAGAATTTCATTTGCTAATCATTTGTCTTTTGGCTGAGCATATGGTACTTTTTCATGCTATCAGAGGAACAACAAACAGCTGAAAATCATTAACTAAAAACAATGTGCATAAAATCAGAAGCAGTTTTTATATGGCTTTGTGTCAAACAAAAAGCCAGATCCTTGCCCTATAAAAATGAATGATTATTTTGGTTTGTGCCACTTAAAATGTTTAGCTGATAGAACAATAAATGTGTGACAGGAATTCAGATGCACAAATAAACTGTTTATATTTATATGCAGATGAGGCTGGGTGTTTATTATTTATCCATGGTATGTTAATAAGATATTGCATATGCAGGCTCATCAAAGCCTTGTTTTACCCATACAGCAGGATTATTCACTTGAAGCATAACACATTAACACTTTTTCTCTTTTTATGTACTGTATCCACAGTACCGTTGATGTAAGGTCATGGTCATCTACAGGTATGACAGAGTTACCATTGTAATTAGCTGTACCTTTAATGGTCTAAGAATTGTGTCTAATCAATTAACCAATTTATCAAAATAAAATAATAAATAACTATAAAAATAAATTATTTAAGCAGATACATATGTCACAGCCGTACTAAATAAATAAATACACATTTAAGATAAACACAGTGCTTCTTAGCATGCACGTTTAATGTAGTCACTGATGGGTTATTCCAATACAATTATTTGAACTGTACAGTGTACGGATGTGACATGTTACAGACAAATGCTACATACAAACATATACCAATAAATTAAGTTCATGGTATCGTTGTATGTACCATACAAGTTATTATCTCCATATATATATTTTTTTATCAACTTTGGAGCCCCAATTGTTTGCAACTCCCCACTTGTCAGATGCATTGTTTAACATTGCTCTTCACCTACATGTAGGTCTTGGAATGAAGGATTCTCCATGCAAGGTTCGAAAGCAGGAGTCAGTGTTTCGTCAACACAATGGAGTATCCATTGCGAGTAGGTTTGAGAACACTTTCGAACATGGATTCAATGAGAAATCTGCTCAAAAACGCTGGATTAAATTATGGAGCTAAACACTGTAACACTGGACGATGTAAATATAATAAAACTGACTTCTATAGGTCTGGGCAAAGCCTTTCCTGCTGCTTCCAACACCTGGCCAAAGCATTAAAGCCAACAGTTCCAAAACTGCTTAGTTCATCAAAAATGATAGCTAATCCATTGATGTTGGAATAATGTATGTAAAAATAAATAAGAATCTTGGATAAAGTGACAAAACACTACACATAATTTATTTATCTATTTAGAGTTTCAAGGATACGTAGTAAAAATAAATATATCACAGTCAATATTTTTTCAGCTACTGCATTCTCAACATTTTACACGATTCGGTAATGCGCTGGCTATTACATTACATTGAAAAGAAATAAAAGTTGACTAAATAATTATGTAGAAATACTAAAAGAAACAATGATTCAATGACAAACGTTTTTCAAATGTTTGTCATTTAATTTTTTTAGATTTCAGTATTTCTAAATTCAGCACTATTGAATGTTTAGTAGTTATGGGTAACAATTATACGTTGTCTAAGGTACTTTAACAAGAATATTTTGAGCAAGTTCAAATACTAACAAAATAAATAGATATGAAATAACAACCTTCCTATCTTTTTTTTCAGGAAGGTAGTTGTGTGTGTATATATATATATATATATATATATATATATATATATATATATATATATATATATATATATATATATATATATATATGTATAAAAAAAACCTTATTCATTCATAAACACAATTGTCCTTTAAAAAAAATAATAACCAGAACTGCTTCTTGACTTTTCAAGTGATGCGATAACTGCAATTGTAGCTGGTCAAAGGATTGCTCGAGTGTGATTAATTGTTGGTCTGAAGGGTTTTCTGTTGGTCACGGACCAATGAGCCTCTGGGAATTTCCATATCTGTAATATACAACTGTGACAATACATGAACTCTGTTTTTATTACAGTAGGTACTTGCACAACAAGCAATGCAATAGCAAGCCTATAAAATGCAAGGTTTTTAGAGTTCTGAAAAACATTTCTTGATCATGTGACTGTAATACATTTTGATATGGTCATGTAAACAGCAGAAATCTTGTATTTGATGGACAAATCTACCAAAATAATAAAATCACTTAAAAACAAAATCACAGCACTGTATACCACTCAATAGTCTGAAAGCAGATGGAACATACATGCTGTTTATCATTAACCCTTTAAGTAACTTGGTTTGCTTTATGAACATTTGATTATACCATTAACTGGGTTCAGTCTGCTTTTCACAGACACAATTTCCTAAACATGTGAGTAAAGTTTACAGTACAGGGAAAAATACACTATGTACCACATTCATCACCTCTGCTTCTTTCTTTCAAAGTTATTGCAAAACTCAAGTATTATAGGCATAACAAAAACCATTGGGAAAGGAGATTAAGGTCAGAAATGTACTTGCCTTGTACCACTATATCACATTTCTTTATATATTGAATACTACCTTATCATCTGGTATCACAGCAGTGACTCCAGCCAAGAAAAACTACCAAGACTCAATACACAAGACCAAACTTTTTGTCAAATCTTATTTATTTCAAATGTCAGAATGCCATTATTTGTATGCTTATAAACACCTTGTTGATGAAGATGAACATGATAGTGCCATTTCATTAAATCTAGCATAGTTTTTAAATCCCATAGAGATGTATGTGAATCGAAGAGTGCATATACAGTAGTTTGAACAATGTACATTGGTTACTTCTTCTTCTTCTTCTTCTTCTTCTTCTTATTATTATTATTAACTCCATGTTTTTTTTAATGTTTAATGCCCTCTGATGGCCACTAAGAGTACAAAGAGCAGCATAAGCCAATGTAGTGACATCAGCTATTACCTCCATGGCTTTTAGAGGTGCATGGAGAGACTGAAACAAAAGTTTTTGTTTGTGATATTAGTGAGCTTTTTATATGTATTTTTACATTAACAAACCAATTATTTCCAATTGTATTTCACAGGTTTAGGAATAGCAGTATTGCCAACTCTCGTGAATTCCTCACGAGACACACGATTTCTAAGTTAAATTAAGACTCCTCATGATCTCGCAACAGTTCTGTGGGATCTCAGGATTTTTGACTTTTCGAAAGGTATACGTTAGTCATAGCGGAAAACTCAAGAAGAACAAACACGGTAGGTGCAAATTCAACTCAGACTGGAGCAGTTGCTTTCCAGCTGTTTCATATTGCTAAACATGCAACACTCCAGGAGCTGTCCTCACAGCTGCGCAGCAGTAACAGGTACGATAATAGATAATGTTGTTTGTAATGTTGAATGGTGATCTGGATTGTTTGGGTTTATTATGCATTTTGAGAAGCACTAATAGAGGTTTGTAAGAGATTTGAGGTGTTATAGACGCAATATAAAGTTTAAAAACCAACTCAAAACCTTGGTTGTCTCTTAGCATTGAAATATTGGTTTATGTTTTGAAAAACAAAATCTCGCGAATAGGACGCCAAATCTCTTGAAGAGTTTGTCTCATGATTTCTGCAGCGGTGGGGTTGGCAACACTAGAATAGCTTTACCAGTACATGAACTAAAAAAAAAAAAAAAAAGTTTCACAAAAAGAAAATCAATTACTTTTCACTGTGTTAAATTTTGAAATCATTGACTTGAAAAGTGTAGAAAGAAAAGGGTGTCCCGCCAAGAATTCAGAGGTCAAGGGTGGCAGTCAACTCCAGACCTCAGTCTGGTTAGTTGGCTCTGGCTTTTTTAGTTAATTGAGTCAAAAAACAGCTGTGCTAAGAGTGCCCCCACATTGTATTTATTGAACCTACATCCATTCCTGTTTATTAGGAGCTACGTGATGTACCTGCTAAAAAAAAAAAAACACAAATGAATAAATAAATAAATAAATAAATAAATAAATAATAAATAAAGATGTATCAAGTTTTAATTTGGGAATGTATCCCCAAATTAGTATAAAAGACCCAGGATCAAACAGCTTGCTTAAAAATATATATTTTCACGTGCTACTACAGACGAATCTCTGATTGTTATACTTTATGTCTCAAAACGAGTTTCTGTTGATATTTCATCGTTGTTGTAAACCCAAGGCTGAATGAACCTTTGACCCCCATTTAAGTCACATAAGATCTTAATGAGACTTAAACAGACAATGAAGGTGCAAGGGATCCCACATGTCTCTAGTTAGACTAGTTTCAGATTTACATCCCAATTAGTTGAAAAAAGGCTGAGTAAACAAAGCTGCTCTGGAAATTGCCAGCACACACAAATAGCCCTTTTTGATGTGCAACTTTAGCATATTTCAGAAAAAAGTGAATCTCATTTAAAGCAGTCTGAAAATGTTTAGAATATAAAAAGTATGCAAAAAACATGCAGACATGCTTACTTGTAAATGTTATAGTCAGTGCATGTAATAATGCATTTAAAATGTACCCCCTACAAATGAGATTTAACAAGATGGACAAAACCAACTGTGAAAAGCAGTGAGGATTTCCTTCTTCATATCAAATTAAAAAACTCCAATAGAAATTACACAATATGACTTAAAATTCATTATTAATTACAGATAATACATTTCAAAAGCCGTTAATGCTCCAAAAACAAGACAATGCATGAGCTATAAAATAAACTATTTACACAGTCGCTAACATTGTTATGCAAGATGTAACTGCTTCAAGTCACTCGGGTGCTATCATTAAAATGCACAGTGATGTGTTCCATGCAAGAATCAATGTAACAAGCTCATTTTTCCAACTAAGGGCTTTGCACTTGTGTTTAGAAAATTCTTTACCAATAATTCTGCTGATTCACATGTAAAAAAGTAAAATGGATGTAATGTTCTCGTATTTAGCCTTGGATGATTGATATCAATTTCACTTCACAATATTACCGGGAAATAAAAATACCCCAGCTCTAATACAGCATGTGACAAGGGCTCCTAAAGCATTTCTACTTAGGACCTCACAAGCTAAATTGCTTTTGCTGGCCCCTTCCACCTCTCAGCATGGTTGACAGACAAATTGATCGAAACATTGGAAAATAATATGCTTGCAAAATTTCTCTGGGTGAGATTTCAGTCTTTTGAATTTTTCATACCAGAACAAAATGAAAGATAGCCTCCTTGATTTTCCCTCCATTATGTCTCCCCTTCTTATGTACTACTACAGTAACGTACCATACGTCATACTGTGGCAATATGTTGTAAACAAAATGTGTAACATTTTTCACCAGACACCAAAGCTATGTGATGTTGGGAAGCTGGGTAGCAGGCATATTTGCCCTGCAGATTATGTTGTTCAATTATAATAAATTCATACATTTGAAGTTGCCTTAGGGGCTCTCATTAGACTTAGGGGTGTTTATTACAGGAAATATTGCTTGTATCAGTTAAGAAGCAAAAAGGCTGGATGATTTGATTAGAAATGTTGACAGCTGAGGTGTGTAAGAAATATGTCATTCTAGTGTATTTTCCCAGTTTTAATAACAGGATTCATCATTTTTATGAGTACTTTAACTCTTTGTAAATGACTAAAGCAATCAGGCTAGGGCCAAAGTTTTTTTTTTTTTTTCTCTGTCAGCATTGTGATACACTTCTCTATTGTTATTTATGAATCCTTTTTTCCATTTTTATAATGTATTTGGTTACAAATATGAGAGTCAAGCTAATGACTGACAAGAGTTAATCTATTTGTGCATCTGTGTCCTATGTTTCCAGAACAGTAGCTATTGTATTTTTGCTGTAGGAACAATACTACCTCTACTACTTAAAAAAAAATAAAAAAAATAAATGTTTAAATAAACTATTGCTCTACCACTAGACACATCACAGCACTATGGTTGAAACCCTGTCACCTTTAACATGGAATTTATGTATAGCACAAGGTGCCATACAGTTGAAATCCACATTTTCACCTCTACAATGCATAATACTGAGTACTACATTAAATGAGTAAGTTATTCATTTTCTGGTTTGATAACTTTATCGGGTGTATTTTTCCTTTCTTCCTTCGAGCATTGCTGTGTCATCACAGAGCTGTAACAAAATTCACACAATTATTAATAAATGCAATAAATATATACTGATTGTTTTTTTTTAATGTTTAACAAAATACACATCTAAGGTTTTTAGAACCACTTAACTCTCCAACTTTCATCTGAATAGTGAAACTCAGAAATCATAGACTTCTAAATACCACTAGCAAAATGTTCACATCAGCTAACAATGAAAGGTTATATGTCGGATCACAATTCCTCGACACTGAACTTCATCACTGCGGTGTCACTCAGTGGATCAGCAATTGTTTTATTACTTTACTGTTCAGATTTTCCAAAAAGTTACAAACATAAATAGAATATTGCATAGGGTGCTGTATGACACAAGCTTATATCCACCTCGTTAGAGGTCAGAACGACCGCTCAGAGTGGGATTTCTGACCGCTTGAATCGGCTTGTGTCTTACTGCATCCTACGCTACTTATTTTGTTTAGAACATATAGTTAAATAAGAATAAACAATACAGCTAATCTTAATGATGCAACTTCCATCTCATGAAAACTAATCTGGTACAACCCAGCAGACACAAACTATTGCAGACAAATACAAGTCAGATTGCTGAATCAAATCAATAACACGGTCTACTATACAGTGTATTATACATAGTATAACTCCTCAAAGGCACAGGACTGCAAGTAGCCCTCATCTTTTTTTATTGTTATTAAAATGTTTCTTTGTTGTTTTATTTGCCAACAGCATAATATTAACCTAAAACTTCGAAGTAATCGTACCATTAAACACAGAGAATGCAACACACCATAATAGTGTTCTAATAGGCCTGACCATTCTTCTGACAAACGTCTACAAATTTGGCTTCTATATCTGTGAATTGGTGTTTCAATGACAGATGTTTGTTGCGGCAAAAATCTCTGTCAGAACAAAATTAGGTGATCTATCATTTTAAGATATGGTCTTCATACACTGTTTACTCGAAGATATCACTTGCCTCCAGCCAATTTTGACCAAGTACATTCTTGTATATCACCATTTTTGTGATAAATGCAGCTGTTGAACAGAAAATAACCTGCTATAATACTGCATTATTACTACTGTTAAATTCTGTATGTTGGCAAATCAGGTACACTTTATTCCACTATTACAGTACTAACACTTCTTTGCATGGTTTAGTTTCTTTATCTAACTTGATTGTATTGTGTTCATGAAATGAAACATTTTAATGCTGGAATGTGCTTCTGCAAGGAAATCACAGAAAAAGCAGATTTAATAGCATGCAAAATAGAGGACATTACAATATTTTGGCTTTTTTTTTAATGTCTTGAACAGGGTCATCCAGCAACTGTTTACTGTACTGCTATCACAAACTGCAAGTCACAATTTCACTGTTTTAGTCCCTTGTAGCTAAAGAATGAATGTGATCCAGGGTGATGAATTATGTGATAACAAGTAATAAATATATATATATATATATATATATATATATATATATATATATATATACACTGTATATATATATATATATATATAGTGTTTTTTTTTGTTTTTTTTACTAGTAGTGACACACAGCACCATGCAGGTGGCAACACTGACACACAATGCCTGATGAGAATGAGAGAACCAGTGTTATGCTGTGACCCACATGATATATTGTAAGAGGTAGCAAGAGAGGATTGAACCCTGGTCTCCTGGTTCAGAGATCAATGCATTGTGAGCTACGCACCATTTAACAAAGCTTCACCTAACCTCACACTTATTGTGCCAAGGTCCAATCGCTAACCAGGAAAAAAAAGCAAAAAGCACGAGGATTAAACTTGAAAGTTACGCATAAGACAATCATTTTCCCTGTGAATTTAAAGAGCTTCTTGAATAACAAACACTGTGATGTAATTTGTTATTAATAGTAATACAGTGCCCACTTCAAAATTCTGTAAGTCTTGATTTTTTTATGATAGACTTAAACTGCAATGCATACTTTATGGTAATGCTTTCTTTAAAGTTTCATTAATTCTTTTTCACTTAAGTGATTACACTTCAATTTACAGTGCACGGCTTTACCATTTGAAAGATTCGATTTTAAAAGACAGTTTATAGTCTTTCTGTGAAGTGAAAACAAAAACACATGGGTAAGTAAAAAAGCACATGGCGACATAGAGCAAAAGAGTCATTCCTATGGTTCATATACAGCCTACAGAAATAAGTATATATTAAGTATGATGAGTTTCGTAATATAAGCAGAACACCACTTGGTAGTTCCTTATGCCATTTAAGGATGGCATGTGGCATATCATTTGGCCTACAGCAACAAATACCATCTGCAGAATACATTGCAGGGGTTCAATTTGCATGCTAAACTGTTTCTTGAAGATTTCATCTGGTTCTTAATTTTTCAAATATGAACAATATTATACAGTTCATTTGATTGACTCCAACGCTTAGAGAATAGCTCTCTATATGTTTGATATTGTGGTTAATGAAGCAGAGAGCTTGTACAACAAAACAATTTCCTATACAGTACTTTTTTATGAGAGGAGCTTTTAATCATAAACAAATGCCATCATTTATGTTAAGGAACCCATACACTTACTCAATGTAGCACAAACAGCCACTGAGCAGAAATTATGTGGTGGCAGAAAAATAGAAAAAAAACTATACTGCAGACTTTGCAGTTTGAGCCTCATTCATTTGCACCACTCCAAAAAATGAATATGTTAAAGCATATATTTATACCAACGGTATCCTAAACAATTTTCATTTCAGTAATCTGTAATGATGGTCTGCTGTAGAGATGAGTGGTGCAGAGTGAATGTGCAGCACTAAAGGGATACTGTACTTCATACCCTCTCAATTTTCACAATATATCATTATTTTAAATGGCTTATTATCATATTATATTTGTTCCTATAAGTCACCAGCATATTAGGGGGCAGTTATAAAAGTGCATTTGCTAGGTAGTCCCAATCTGATTTAGATATCTATTAAATAAACTACTGGATTGTAACACTCATTATAAATATTCTACACTTATGCTTTTAATGTCACGAGAACACACAATCAGCCAAATAAAGAAATACAACATTTACACATACCATTCTTCATAATTTAATGTCTACAATGTATATAATGTGTGAGTTATTATAAACTCATAATTATTAAGCATTTTATTATAGCTAAACTGGATTAATGTCTACAGATTACAAAAATATCTAAATTGTTATATAGTAGTACCATTGTCTGACAACCATTTCCCTCCATTCAGCTAAGTGGTTTCCAGCAAAGCCATCACTATGATCTTCAAACTGTAAATGCAATTATGTATACATATTACATTACTATATTTTCAGGAAACACCTCATTAATACAAAATGTCTTTGTTCCAGTATTTGCAAACAAGGCATTAGTGCCTTCCTACCTAGAACATATTATCCTAAGGTTCAGTGGTATTTATTGGTCAAGAAAATCTTAGGCTGACAATTTCAGAATGATTAATGAAGGCACCTTTTTCAGAGAATGTCAGACTCTGCCTTTTTAACAACTGACCTTTTATGGAATTCTACTGAACTCATAATTCCACTTTTGTTCAGTTTCTTATTAGTAAAGTTAAAATGAATACTTAAGGGAATGACGGCTAAGTTGATGCACAGTAAATCTTAAAAAGTGTCAAGTTCTTGGTGAGATCATCCTGAGCATTTTACATGCACTTGCCCTTAATATTGCTTTCAATGCTTTCAATCTTGAAAGAAAAAAAGAAAAGAAAAGAAAACATTTTTGCTAAAGGAAAACACTTGTGAAAACAAGAATGACTACAAAGGCTAATTTCAGGTCAAATCATCCTCTAACCTCCATAAAATGCAATGAGTTAAAACTTGAATTTATACCAATGGTATCCTGAGGAATTTTCATTTTAGTAATCCCTAATGATATACTGTAGAAATGGGTAGTGCAACGGGTGAATGTATATTGTTAAAATATGGCCCTTTCATCTTTGTAACCCCAGATTTAAACTAGATCATGTAGAGAGAAAGTCAGTATGATCTGATGGTTTAGAGATAGACCTTGGTATATATGTGTACACAATAAACACCTGTGTACAGTATATAATTTGCACAGCACTAAAGGTCTCTGCACACCGGACACGATGTGATGAGCGAATGCGTAGTACGACACACCGCACCAAGACAAAAAAAATAAAAGACGTATTTTTAATACGAGCCGTTCACACTGCCTGCGGTGCGACGGGACGACACTGAAGCGATGTGAAAAAATTAGGATTGTTCTCTATTTTTACGATATTGTCGCACGGCAGCTAGATAACTGACCAATGAGGAACAGCTTCCCTTGCACGCCTTTTTCAGTAAACAATGGAGGAAGAAAATATCTTGCAGTATCAAAATAACCAGATATGTACAATAAAGGACACAAAAATGATAAAGACAAGGCAATGAGGGAGAACATCAGGAAGTCCCTTTCTAGGGAACTGGATATAGCTGGTGTGTATGATTCGTTTACCTTTACTGAAATAAGTATTCTGAAAAGCTAGTATGTATTCTACATTTTTATTAGCTCTGTATTGCGCACCCCTGTCGCCACTGGTGAAAGGTAGTGGTGCAGCTAAAGTACCATTCGCAGGACAAATCGTATCGCATCCAGTGTGTAGAGGCCTTAAGTCTTTATTTTTAATCCCCCTAAAAATGTTGTACCCAATTTCAAATGTTGCCCCATTGCTGCAAATCGCTACCGATCAGATGGACTGAAGACTAGCATTAAAAACACAGTTGTGCTGTGGAACTAAAAAAACAGTACTAGATATTGCACTGCTTACAGTAGTGTTTATTAATTAAATTACTTTTCACTGTAGAGTTTACTAAAATGTATAATTAAAAACATATAAAACCTCTAAACATACATTGCTATATTGTGTTACCGTACTTTATATGTCAGAACATATCAATACTGTACATGAAACCTTTTTTGTATAGAGTGTGACAACAACCGAAGTGATATTATCAGGAGATCGTCCCTATTGAATCTCACTATTTACTATTTGAATAGTCCCTATTGAATCTCACTATTTACTGTCCAGGACATTTCAATTTGGTAATAATAAAAGGATGGCAACATTACCTGGAGTGATAGCGAGACGGTTTGACTGTAATGACACATTGTTATTCAAATTATACATAGAGAAAGTGGATTACAAACACTATACAGTGCCCTCTCATTATTGCAGGATTTTAATCATATAAAATGTACATTACCAAAATATAGTGGCTGTCAAGCCTGACATAACATTAGGGATCCAAGCTCTACATATACAGTATATTAGACATTATCGTCTCATAAAATTTGTAAAATTACTTTGATTTGATGTTTTGCTGACTACTAAACACAATAAAAGCAGTATACTTTTGATGTTTTTGTTTTGCCATCAATTTTCATAGAAGGATATCATTTTGACATTTGTCTTGGAGGAAGTTAAATTGCTGTTACATTTCATTAAAAGCCATTAATTTTCCACAACTCCCCATGCATTTATCTAAGCCCGTCCCCTCTACTGCAATTAACCTGTCTGGGAATGATGATGGGCCATTCTGAGTGTAACTACATGATAAATTTCCTTCGCATCTCAGTTGAACAGAGCTTAATGTTACCAATATTATTCATTTTTGCTTTAGGAAATAGTGCCAGTTTCCAAAAGGCAAAAAAAGTCCTTGACCAAAATAGGAAAGGATATTAAACTGAGAAATGATCTATTGATGCAAATCATTAAATCTATTTGCATTTGCTTACTGAACCTTAACACAGAAATTAAACTATGTTCAGTAAGAAAAAAGCTGGTTGTGCATGGTTAAAGAGACATCTTGGAGGATCCAAGCTCCATATCATTAATTTTCTCACTTCCCCTCATTAACAAGTAAAATGTTTTTACTGCTTGAAAAATTTTAATAAATAGAAAAAGCAGGGCAGCTGACATACGTTAGCAATGTAATATACAAGGGTATTAATATGTTTACATAAATTAAAGAGATGGCCTTACATTTTAAAAAGGCAGATTTCCTACTTGGCAGGCTTTGAATTGTTTGGTAAAGCAATCCATGTCATCTTATTTGAACATGTTTTCTAAATGCATGAACACATATATATATATATATATATATATATATATATATATATATATATATATATATATATATATATATATATATATATATATATATATTTTAATCTTTATTACATATCCCTTAATTATGTACATACTTCCAGCATAAAATAAGGAAGATTTCCTGCTGGTTCATACATTTCTCTACTCTAAAGGTCAAAATAGAAATTAATGGGTGGTGAAGAGAGACACTAAATAAGATTACTCAATTAGTAAACAATATGTCTTTCTTAACTACCTATGCATTTAGTTTCCTCTTTTTTTTTTCATAAAACATTTCCTACAAACATTCAGGCATATTCACTAACGGCTTCAATAGCCTTGGTACATTCACCTATAACATACAAGTACTAATTAACTTCCTAATCTCCTGTCCACCTCTTTACAGATGAACTCCACGTAAACCCTTTTTCTGAAATAGTTAAATTCCATGAGACTACTTAAAACAAGTGAAATCTTCATGTTAATACCATTACAAGCTAATCGTTTGTAGACCTGTCAGTTGCAGGTGTCTGCTTTAAAGCTTAATGAGACTTTCCACCAGTTACCACGAGAGGTACCATGTTACTGGGGAACTTGGACCTGCTGTAATTGGGTCAGATGTATTTATTAATTTACTCCAGTGCTGCTGTATACACTTTTTAAATAAAAGGAGTAAAAGTATTAATTGACTTGAACTAATTGACTTTCCATTGTTTGTTTGTTTTATTAAAACTTGCTCATTCTCTATGTTAATTACTATACTATAAGTTTTAATTCTTGGTACTTTAATTTTGAATCCCATTTCCCACACCACTGCCTGTAGTGGCCCCCTACTAAGTAAGTGTACATCAAATCTGGTTGCAAAGCAATTAAAACATGTGAAATCTGTACTTGCCTGTACATGTTACAGCCATTCGCGTGTTCTAACTGCTGTACTGCGTCTATCGGGCATCTTGTGTATAGTTAACCAGCAGAACATAATTCAGGGAAGTCAAATACAATCTGAATGAGGTTTACCATTTAATCTGGACTGTGAACTATAGAACTGTGCTGGGAATCTAAAGGGTTAAAAATTCTAGTTTACAAACCAAAGCAACTACTCGAAACACAGTAAAGGCACTCATGAACAGTTAACTGCAAAACTTCTGCTGTGGTAGTCAAAGAACCAGTTAACTAATAAAAAAAAAACCATAGGGTAATTTAATCCTTTGGCCTTTGCCATGTATTCCTGTCTTTTGAACAGATCTTGCTCAACTTTGCCCTCTTCATGACCCAACAGTCTCTTATTTACTGGTTAAAAATATCTTTATTTCTTGTTTTGTATACTTTGTCAGGAACTCTGTATGCTGTTGGCAAACTGACCTGTCATTATTTTAACCACATGTATCATAAAATAAACATCTCAAAAAACAGGAAAACTAAAAAACACATTATCCATTTATAAAAAAAGTGTTGCAAGCTTTTTTCCTTTTTAACCCCTTACCAACGCTACATTTGCTTACATACATCACAAAATGTATGTAAACAAATTTACTGCAATACATTAGGAAAATCATGATTATTCACTAGCTTCATGAAATAATTATGAGCATAAATTATGACCAATTGTTAATTCTATATATATATATATTATATATATATATATATATATATATATATAGACACGCACACAGTGGTTTGCAGTATTCACCCCCTCCCAATAATGTCACATTTTGTTGAATTACAAATAATGTATGCACAGTTTTTCAAACAAACTTTTTTTATTCAAAGCTGTAGTGGTTAAACTGAATGCTGTTATATGAGGAGGAGGTTAAATGTCAGCAAAACTTGCAAAGAAAATGTACAAAATGAAATTTACTGGTTGAATAAGTATTCAGCCCCTTAAGTCAGTACTTGGTAGAAGCACCTTTTGCAGCAAGTACTGCTATGAGTCTTTTTGGATAGGTCTCTACTAGCTTTGCACAGTAGGATGGTGAAATTTCTGCCCATTCTTCACGGGAAAATTGCTCCAGTTCTGATAAATTTGTTGGGGATCGTCGAAGGACTGCAATCTTCAAGTCTCGCCATATATTTTCAGTTGGATTCAAGTCAGGACTTTGACTGGGCCACTCAAGAACATTAATTCTCTTCTTGTTCAACCACTCCAGTGTGGCTTTGGCTTTGTGCTTCGGATCATTGTCTTGCGAAATGTTTATTTCCTCCCCAGTTTCAAAGTCTTGGCTGACTCAAACAGGTTTTCCTCAAGGATTCGCCTGTACTTTGCACCATCCATTCTCCCCTCTATTCTGACAAGCTTCCCAGTCCCTGCTGAAGAGAAGCATCCCCATAACATGATGCTGCCACCACTATGCTTGACAGCTGGGATGGTGTTGACTGGGTGATGTGCAGTGTTGGGCTTGAGCCAGACGTAACACTTGGAATTTAGACCAGAAAGTTCAATTATTGACTCGTCTGACCACAAAACCTTTTTCCACATGTCTGCAGTATCATCTACATGCTTTTTCACAAACTCCATACGTGCTTTAAGATAAGGCTTTTTGAGTAATGGCTTCTTTCTTTCCAACCGTCCATACAGGCCAGCTTTGTGTAGGGGACCGGCTTATTGTTGATGTGTGAACACTGACCTCCCATCTCAGACACAGAACTTTGCAGATCTCTCAAGGTCATTGTTGGCTTCAGAGTGACATCCCGAACCAGTTTCCTGCTTTCCCGGCTGCTCAGTTTGAGAGGGTGACCTGATCTGGGTAGTGTCTGGGTGGTATGATGCATCTTCCACTTCTTAATGATGGACTTCACTGTGCTGAGAGGGATAATGAGCACTTTTGAAATGTTCTTGTACCTTCTCCTGCTCTGTGCTTCTCTACCACTTTATCCCTGACTTGTTTCGAAAGCTCCTTGGTCTTCATGGTTGCTTTGTTGGATCACTATGTGAGTTGCAGCTTGAAAGTCTTTATAT
The DNA here is from genome assembly GCF_902713425.1 of Acipenser ruthenus. NCBI lineage: Eukaryota > Metazoa > Chordata > Actinopteri > Acipenseriformes > Acipenseridae > Acipenser > Acipenser ruthenus. The sequence goes on from NC_081195.1 coordinate 5,376,707, forward strand.
ACCTGAGGGAAATTATCTACAAGTTAAACCACTTTGCGTACACAGGCTGAAACCATTTCACTAATTTTGTGACCTTTCAAAAAATCATTTACACCTGAGCTGATTTAGGGCTGCAGTAGCAAAGGGGTTGAACTTATGCAACTGAGATGAATCTGTTTTTTAATCTGTAAATTGTACTTATTTATATTCTATATGCACTTTTTAAACTTGATCAATGTGGAGTAGTTTGTGTAGATTCGACATGTAATGTCTAATTTGAAAGCGTCGTGGTGTACGCTCAGGTGCCAACAAAATGTGAAAACTTTGCATGGGGGTGAATGCTTCTGCAAACCACTGTATATAATTTTATATATATACAGTACTGTGCAAGTTTGGCTGTTCCTCACCCAGTTTTATTCCTCCTACACAGCTGTTTCTGTTTCAGTTAATGATTGTGTTTCAACCTACATATTGAATTGATGATCATTAGCACCTGTTTGGTATAATTGTTTAATCATACACCTGACTATATGCCTACAAAATCCCTGACTTTGTGCAAGTGTACCAAGAAGAATTGATGCTGTTTTGAAGGCAAAGTGTGGTCACACCAAATATGGATTTGATTTTGATTTTTCTTCTGTTCACTCACTTTAGTTAATCGATAAATATAATCTATTAACATGTCTATTTTTGACAGCATTCTTACTTTACAGCATTTTTTCACACCTGCCTAAAACTTTTGCACAGTACTGTATATATTGCTCAATCAGTGTAAATGTTGCAATTTAACAATACCCTGATGTAAACACATCGTTACATTTCACCTCTCTTTTGAATCTGCCCTCTAGCTATTGTCCATGAGGCTTACAGAGGGCCAACATGGGAATGGATAGTGATCTCAAATGATTAGTTTCTCAGCATCTCAACATGTTGTCAATTACAGAATAGGATTCCCTACATCAAAAAAAAAAACTGACAGCACTGGGCATTCTTGTCAGATGTCCATAATCCAGCTACTAGGTGGCTTCAGGGTTGTTAAGGCATTGGAGAATTAAATGCCGTCAGAGACACGGTTATTTTTTTGTAGTAAAAACAAATACGTAAATACACTGACTTCACAGTACTATCATTGCAATGACAATGATACAGAGGTTGCATGTGAACGATCAGTATAAGAGTATGATACCAAACGGAGGTTTATCGATTGCTTTCCAACCCTTTTATTTGTTTGTTTAACATTTAAGTGCCCATTTCTCATAACAGCGAATCAGTTAATTGCCATTTACAGTGCATTGAGGAGAGAGCTGACTGTCAAGCACAATTGCTATCAGCATTATTGTATGTGGCCCCTGATAAGCCACACTAAAGAAAACAACACACATCCTCTTAACTTACCAGGAAGTGTAAGCAACTGGGGGCTTTTCTACCTCACCTACGGAAAATGTAATCTGCATGTTTTGCAATTATGATTACAGCATTGTGTGCACCCTTTACCCTAATACAGTGATCTGACAGACTTGTAGCTCCCAAATTGAATAGACCGAGCTTACCCATAGCATTTATGAAAATGCTGGATCTCAGTCATATCGTTTTTATCAGTTCTGAGACTGAATCCCCCTTGACCCCCTGATGTAACCTAACCTTAGTAATGATGCCGGAGCCTACATCTGGAAAGCAAGAAACCAGCAAAACCTTTTGACTTTATCACTCAACCTGCTGCCATATTATAGCTTCTGCAAAGGCACTATTGTAATTAACGCTTCCCTTGAGCAGTTCTAGTAGGAACTGATGAAAAGGATGGGATAAAAAAAAATACAAAATACAAACATCAAATGCATAAATGTATATTCTAGGTGCATCATTTTAGACAGATTATTAATTAAATCGTGGATAACAGTAGAAAAAAAATCTGGGGAATAGAGATAAATCATCCAAAACGAAAGCCTATATTCAATCTACTTTTAGATGTTAAAATTAGGTTTGCAACAGACTGTGCATGCTATCAAACTTCTCATTTTAAGCTCAACTGTGTGTTAGAGTGAGTTTCATATTTGCACTGGTGGTATTTCTCTGAACCATATTTCTTCAGGGATCTGCACAAATGTTCACGGTTTGATGAGAAATGTTCCACTCCATCACATCTATAGATTCTTTTCTGTCTCAAAATTTCATACTTTTATTAATCAAATCATTGTCAAGCTTCTCGCCTACCTTTCTGCAGGTGTAGCGTCCTCTTGCAGCTGTATGCAGTGCACGCCATTTTCACATCCAGTTACCTGGATCTCACCCAGGGGGCTCAGCAATGTGACTCCTGCCAGCTTGCACTGACTCGGGTTCCTCTTGTGAACACTCTGTCCGAGAGATGAGAAATACTAAATTGAGATAAAGCAATACTAAGATGGTTTAAAGAAATGGTATGTCAAAAATATTCAAAGAAAAAAAAAAAAAACACTTCCGAGTGCATTTAAAACATAATCCTGTTCATGTTTTCTACATGCAACTTAAACATTGGTTACTTGAACCATAAAAAATAAAAAAATAGTTTTTGTTTTTCTTAATAGTATTGCAATTGCACAACTGAACCCTCTCATTTCATCCCAGTGTTATATGTTTTAAAACAGTACATACAATCTGAATTGGAACTCCATTGGTTCCTAATGGAGCATATACGCTCATGGGCAGAGGTGGTGGTCACTTCATCTAAAACGCTATGGCTTTTCCAGTCCCCATTCATCAAATCTGAGTTGCTGTGGATCAAAGGGGATATTGTGCTGATGGAGGAGAAGAATATGCAATCCATATTTTAAACTAGTGCTCCTCAGAAAAGTTTGCATTCAGTTGAAATCTTTGATTAATTTTTTTTTTTTTTTTGTGGAAATATTTATATTTACTGCAGCACAAAAACAAATCAAACAATATCACTCCATCAGTTTTATTTGTAACAAAATGTGATTTGAAGTACATTTCAACTTTTTTTAATACCATGTCAATTGAAGAATGGATAAGTCAAAACCTCCATAATAAAATAGCTCAGGAGAGAGTGCAAGTATGAGAGCATACATCACCCTGCCATTGCCAGATCAGACCCGACAAAACTAAACTCTTCTAATGTTTTACATGTGAACACTCCACAAGGCCTGTTGTATAAAGTGTGGTTTGACATACAAATGCATCTGGACAGAGATGCAGAGAAGGCTCAAGAGAATTACCTCACAATGCTTTCCTGGTTTAAAGTTTGCTACAAAAAAAATTCTAACAACCCCACGGACATCATAATATCTAACTACCAACTACTGGACTTCATCTCGGGCCGTTACCCAAGCGGTTCATAATGCCCAGTAATGCCCTCTGTGTCGGGTCTTATTGCTTGCTTAAACTTCCACACTCAGAACTTACTGTACACAGATGTATTTGAAAACATGTCACCGAGGCCCTGTTAAAGCAAACAGACCAACAAGCTGGTAAAATGTATAACAATACAAAGTGCAACCCTTTACTGGTGGACTTCAGATAATCGTTATATCTGTATCTGGAAAACAGAAATACACAACGAAATTTCTCATTCTGGAAACCATGTCAAAATGAAAACATATTTTAGGAGTTATAACTGAAGTGTTTAACCATTTACTTTTTAGATCTTCAAGGTCAGAAGTTGTCCTAATTACAATAAGATCCGTTATGCTTCAAGTATTTCTTCCCAAATGGCAAATGTAAAGTTATACAGGATTACATACAGTATGTGAGCATAGAAGCGGATCATTTGTACATAACTTTATTATTTATATGAGATTACAAAATATGAACCGTATATGCCAAAGCTACATCCACAGGCATGCCTGCCATTGGGATTCAGGTCACTTCTCAGTTTGATGTATTATACTAATGCACATTGTCATTGATTGTACTCCCCCAAGCAAATGCCACTTCATTCACAAGTCTGTACCAGAGCCAGCATTTGACAGTGAAGTTTGTTTTCTGCCCAGATGTCAATAAAAGATTTAATTGCCAAAATATATCTTTCAATTAACATCAAGACAATCAGTAAAACAACTGATAAAAACACCTTTTACAGTTTTCAGATGCCAGTTCTACCACTAAACTGTACGATATCACTTAAATTGAGCAAACAATGCTAAGTCAGTCCTGTTGTCTGGTAAATGATCCCATGATAGAACAGCATTATTTTCAATACGTCATTTCTGGCGGATGTTCAGGATGTTTTTCAAGCATTAAATTTAATCCACAGGGTACAATTCCACAGGGATTTTTTTTTTTCAACTCCAAACAACTGCCATAATACACTACTCCTTTGAATACCAAAATAGATGTTGGAAATAATCAAGTCAACCCTTTTTAGCTGTTTTTACAGACTAGTAAACCACTTTTTGTAAGGTTTTAATACAGAATCCTAAACTCAAACTCCCCCTCATATGTCTTTTTTTTTTTTGTATAAAATGCTAACTTACAACAAAGTTCAAATCGTATGGATTATGATTTAGTACCTCTCTTCAACAACCCACTTTGAGGTGGTGTTTTGTTTTCAGCTCAATTTACTTTCCTTCTACTAAAACAAGACAAAACAATATAACAGAAAACCTACTTAAATTCTATATAAACTAATTCTTGGAAGAAACGTTTCTGTTGGCAGGATTGTTGAATTCTTGGGAGATGCTATACAATACTACTATATTTGTTTTCTCTCAAGTAAAGTATGTTCTTTGATATGTTGCAAATAGAAATTAACTTTCATAAAAGTAAATGTTTGCATCTTTAATAAACTTAAACATTCAAATTGAAATTAAAACAATTAGAAACCATTCAACTCAGAAAACCAAAGCAGCAATAATTCCTGTCTCCTTATTTTAAAGGGCTGTCACATGCTCAATGTGAAGATTGTAGCAGCCCCAGACTGCCACTGATTTAATCAGTGTCTGCTGTTTCACTGCTAGAGGCCCAGATAAGCAAGTCAATAATGTTCCCCAGATTTGTTTTTCTAGTAACCCACACAGCAGCCTCCGATTGGAGAGAACCCGGATCATGTTCTTCTTGAGAGCTTTCACGTCACTTGTGCTCCATAAGCATGGAATGTTTGAAATGCACTCTGAAGTGAGACAATTAAATGTTGCAGGGCAGCACAAGCAGCATTACGCCCATACTGGCAAACCTTAAACAAAAGGGCAGAGACAGAAAATAGAGAAATAAAAATCAGCCTCTGCAGAGTTTAAAACCCACATTGTAACATGATGTGATTCAATTCAGTTCTTCACAATTCTCTTGCTTGATAGATTTGGCCCTCTGGTCCTTTCCTTGCCCAATTTGTCAGCATATGTAAATGGCTAGTGATGGTACGATTTAAAGCAAATTCAGTTTAACTTACCTTTTTATAACATTATTAGCACCAAAATGATTATCGTTAGCTGTGCCAGGCCAAACAGAATGGAGAGGTTGTGTTTGTGTGGAAGCAGTAAATCTAATGCTCAGCCTGTGTTGTGTGTGACACTCTAATAATTTGAATCATTTGAACTGGGGACCCCGGTTACAGCGAAATGACACAATTTACACAGATGGAGGAGAAAGTCATAGTGGGGCAGAGGGAGCACGTCAGACAGATACCTGAGCACAATGCCATTTTAACATGAAATGATTACATGGATCACATCTCAGAATATACATCAAATAACAGGCTTCATTTCATTCACTTTAAAATGCCTTTCTCTATCTGAGGTCAACAGACTTTCTTTCAAAGAGGTAACAAGAATAAGCAAGGCTGCTTACTGCTTTATGGCAAGCTGCCTGGGCCGCTTAACTGAAAACACATTGAATAGCTCAAGACAGCTGGCAGCACAGCCAATCCTTCCTGCAGTGAAGCTGGTCCAATCCAGCCAGCAGCATGTAACGTTTTGGTAGTTTTAATGTAATCAGTCTTTGTTTGGCTCTGAGCGCTGGTCTTTAGGATAGTCAGCTGTCTGGTGTAGTTTTACCATTTAAATGTCTTGTTAAAAGTCAGTAATATCTTGAATGACGTCACAGCACAAGAGCATTAACACATTACTGATGAGACCGTTCTTGTTTTAATGGCATCTATACCATACTTCAATACCATAAATTAAGATAAAAGGTTAAACTTATAGAAAGTTAAAAGCTTCGGCTAATGCCTTCATCGTAACACCCTTTATTTCATTATCTTTAGATTATACACAGATAATATTTCTAATTGAAAAATTGGATTGCATTTGTTTTCAACAGCGTATAGTACATCCAACCAGTATGTTTAATTTTGTAAACGTCAAATTGCTGCCTATTAATTTGCATACACCAAACATGAAAATGCAAGTTTAAGAGCTATGACAGGGTAAAAGATCTAATGAAAAAATGTTGGATCACTGGTTTCTTTATTAACCTTTACTAGACTGGTTATTGTATTGGTGAAGGCGTCCACAGCGGTTTTATCCAAAGAAGCCGCAGAATCTGCCTGAATACTGATCTCATTATACTGTTAAATGTTATGTATAAAATTGGAACACCATTGTTAGCAAACAGAATTAAGTCCTACTTGTCATTAATAACAAATGAGCATCAAAAAGGGTTTTCATTGCAAAAGATTTATTGGTGAGAGTGTAAGGATGATTTATGGCTTAATGTTCTGTACAGAAGATCCCAACTTTCCAGGCATGCTCCCATTACATGACTTTGAAAAAAAAGATGTGCCTCTGTGGCATTCTCTTTTCTGTAGGGCCAAGGTTCCCTGTAAATCACATGTCCCAGCCTTGAGCACTGTCATTAGCAAAATGGGTTTGTATTTCTCCAGCACTCAGAGCGCAAGGTTCGGGAGTTGCGAGACTCGCTTGTGCATTACGTTTTCCATTGCTGATTAAGCTCCTACGCATTCACATGCTACCTGAAGCCAGCAATCTGGAATCATTTTATCAAAGGCAATGCAAACTGTATGGTGTTTTACGTACTGTATTTCATAGGATTTCATTAATAACTGTGTTATATGTTGGTGCTAGCAGAACTGTTATTTATGGCGCTTGGATTCTTTCTTATTTGGCAAGGGTTAGTAAAAACCCAAAAATATCCTAATTAGAAAATCACTCCGCCCCCAAATACCTATATTATTTCAGTTTCAATTTCAGTTGTATTTCAATTATTGTGATGAACCAAAATGGAAACTGTATTTCATGCATTCTGTTATTTTGGCATTGACAAGTTGGGGAAAATATTACATTCCATTGCAGTGTTCCTGTTTTTTGGGGGTTTTTTTGCAAAAATAAATAAATTAAAAAATCACCCTTATTACTAAATAACTGACAGGAAATCCAAGGGATTATAAATGGAACCCTGTAAGCATATGCTGATGTTGTAACAGTAATTCCTGACAGTTCATGGAGGCTACAAGCTGTGCATGTGGAACCATGACTGGAAGCCTGTATTTATTCCCGGGGTTTAGCTGTAAGTCTAAGGAAAACAAAGTTGTTTGAATTAGAAAACAAAACCATGTAACCTTGGAGACGCATTGTTTTTTGCCTACTGAAATCTAGTGTGCATTTATATCTTGGTTCTCTATCAAAATGTGAAAAACCTAGTGTAACAGGCGTGTGTAATCTATGTCTTACTCCACACCCTATCAAGGGTTATTGCTTACTTATACACCATATGCATTGAGATCTGAGTGTTCCATTCAACCTAAATGAGCTTCCAGCTACATGCAATCCATTAGCAGCATGTGTGTCCACCTTCTTTATATCCAATCATATAACTGCTGGAATCACTGTGGCAGCCATGGAAACTGTGTCGCAATTAATTGTACCTGCTTTTAAAATATAAAAATATAAAAAAAGCTCAAGCTCTCAGCTTTAAGCGCTGGGAAGTTCATCAGAGAGACAAAACAGTACCGCATTTCTGCCAACAGCCAAGACACTTTGATGATACAGGCTGCTGGATTTGGTAAGCCAGTATTTCATATTCTGTCTAAACAGGCAATCCATTCAAAATTCTCAAATGAATGAGTGAATTGGCATGGTTAGTCTGGGGTTAATTTTTTACTTTAAAGCGCTATTAATAACACTTTATTTATGTTTTAAATATGATCATAACAATTAAGTTTGTCTATTTGGATGTATAATATTATTTTTCACACTCGTCTGCTAGTATTGTAAATTAATAATCACAGCATAGCAGGGTGAATAAAATAACATCTGTGTCGTGTCGTCTCAGGAATGAAAAGCTAGTGTACCTCAGATGATTTGATTTGGAATAACACTCCACTGGACCCTACCTAACTTCTCCTGGCTTTTTTACTTTGGGAAGTAATCTGCCCAGATATGTTATTGTAATTGTGCATGCACATAACCGCATAAGACGTGACGATGCATTTCAGTTTGACTGATTTAAAAACTAAAATAAAATATGTTAAGAAATCTGTTAGAATTAATAAGCACTGGTTTCCAACAGGTGTAACATACATAAGCAGTTGTGTGCATCTACCTAGCAACAATAATGGGGAAAGAGAATGATCTCAGTGACTTTACAGGGGGTGCCCGTGTAACGGAATCGCCCCTCAACACAGCAGCTGCATTGACCATGAAGAGAGTCTCCCGGATATTTATGGATTGGCAGCTTTTGCAGAAGTGAATCATGATGGATCGAGCCTGCCGACATGTGCTTCGTATTGCAACAAACTAAATACTTGCTACCATGGCCCACATCAGAAGACTTCAGTACTGGACAAGACACACATGTGCTATGTGTTTCTACTCTCTATTCTTTTGGCTAGTCCATGTAATACCAATTCACTCTTAGTGGTATTCTTGCATAGCACACAAGTACACTGGTACTAGCAAACTAGTCTAAATGAACTGTATCCAAAACAAGAACAGTATATGAGCTATGCAGTACAAAGCATCGGTAAGTATATCGTGCTTGGGTTTGATATGGGTCTAGCAAATAAGGCTTAACATGACTTACAGTAGATAAAATAGCCTAAATGACACAATGGTCTGTTTCCCTCTTACTGTTTCAACTAGCTTCATTAATGGCAATTAATCTCCCAACAATCCTGTCTGAGGCCAGTCTATACCAATGTGATTTTAGAAGCATGCCATGCACAACATTAAGGACAATAAAACCTGCAGCAAAGATTAAACACATCTTCTCAAACATCTTCAAATGAAGGGAGGGGAACTACAGTATTGGACACGTGTTGTGCCACTACTACAGTGTAGTATTGTTGAGGTGAGGACTTGCACCATGACAATTACATCTATTTACACAGATTTACAAACTGAAATGCTTTTGAGGGGTACCGTATAAGTGATGATGTGTTTTATGTTTTTTAAAGAATTAAAGTAAGGGCGTTGCATGCACCCAACCAAGAAAAAAGCATCCTGTCCACAAAACCCTGTACTTCTGTTCTATTTCCCAGACACTCTCTCCTAGAGACTTTTAAACTGTGATTAAAGATAGTGGTTTGTCTACAGTATTTGTTTAATTACAGTTTTCTATATAACATCCAAAAAAAACAAAGATTATTTTACATGGTTTTGTGTCTGGTTAAAATGAGTATTTTGCACTTTTTTTATTATTCATTTTTTTTAATATATATTTTGGATCAAAATAATACAATGCAGGCCACAGGAATTCCAAATTATGTCTGTTTTTTGGATTTCAACTATTCTTCATAAACATGTGAAACAAAATAATCATTTTTGGCCTGGATGGAATTCATATAATTTAGATGGCCAAAATACTGATTACTCAATATTAAAAATACAATACTCCATTCTCTCTTATTTTACTTCTACACCATCTCAACCATGTTATAGCCACACACATACACAGATAGATAGATAGATAGATAGATAGATAGATAGATAGATAGAGAGATAAAGATAGATATTCCACCACAAAGACGGTTGTAAATATCTAGTTTGAGGTTCAGGGTAGCAAAAGTATCACCTTTATCTTGACATTTAAAATTGGTCTATTTGAAGCAAACAACATAATTAAATATTACTTTAGGGAATTACTAGCAGCAGAGCTGAGCGTCCAATTCTTTTAGGAAACGATTAAATGGAACGCACTGAATGACTTATTAAAATAAAATGTATTATTTGCAGGCTTTCTCAAGGTAAATTCTTCAGTAATAGAAACCTCTACCCACATCCATTGCAAAAGTGACGGAAGAGGCAACCAAACAGAAGATAACGCAATTGGCGATAACACAATAAAAGATATTGCACTCATGACGCATTATTGCTGGCAATTATTAGAATCACTGCAACTTAATTTCAAAAGCACTATCAACTGAACTATAACAGTCTCCCTTTAAATATCAAACACTATTACATTAAAGCAATAACTTACCTCCCAGCTATAATAATATCAGCCCATGTTATTGCAGCTCGTCATATCATAAATACTTCTCGTTGACAAGCCAGGCTAATTCTGGTTAATTTTATTGTGCTTTTGCAGCCATATCCATATTTGTGCAATTATTTTTTTTATAATTTTATTATAATAGAAAACAAAATTGCTCCTGTAATTTCAGCATTTGTTGAGAATGGTAAAGCTTAAATCACTGTAAGTGGCAGATTCAATAAAACCACAGTTTTATCTCAGAAAGTGGCAGGGACATTGGATAAATCATGTTTCAGCTGTGTGCAGCTGACCCCCAAGAGCAATGCAGAACATCAGAACTGCTTCAAAGAGAAACTTTCCTCTGCTATCAATCATCCCCCTAATACTGAAGCAGCTAACCCTAAAGGGTAAAGGATGAGTGAGCAGCAAAACAAAGGGAATTAATGAGGAATGCGACAGGATTCCATCTAATTGTACTGCAAAATTAAGCAATAAAGCAGTAGTAAATTGGATTCATAATCATTTCAGTAGTTTTTTTTTTTTTTTTTTTTTAAACCAGTGGTTGGAGATAATAGAACACTATGACAAAGTAAATGATGTGTCTTTCTCTCATAAAATAAGTGGAATAGCAAATCAGAAAAAGAACTAACTAGCAATAAACACCTGAGGTGTGTACACACACACAGCATCTCTAAAATAAACACCTTTAAGTCATTATTGCAGTATGATGTGTGTTAGCTTGACTGTTTGCATCTGAGGCTTTGGGTTAATGTACGAGTACAGTTTTCCTCTGGATCTTTAACATATGTATATTGGGTCAAAATAACTGTAAAGACCCAATGGCCTAATCCTTTGATTATGTTTTGCAGTGTGCAGTAGTATACAAATTGTTAGAACACCTATAATAATGTATTTTCACAGGGAAACTTGTCTTCTGTGATTAATTACATGAAGAGTAAAACCTTACATCTATAGTAATTAGTGGTTTACTTTCTGTTTTAAAAGCAAAGATATGAAAATACATAAAAAAACAAAAAAACATACCACATTATTGTACATGCACACTTGTGCAGAACAGAGGGTATATCTTAGTCAAAGGATCTGTTTAAAAAGTGTAATGTGTTGTTCAATTTTAAAAGACATGCTAACAAATACTGGCCTACAAAAGGTTAAAAGGATTTTAAAACCCATCTTGGCAGTAGATTCAAATATTAATTATTTTCAACTAATTAATATAAATTCAGCTGGACAGAAGCATGCCTTGAGAAGTTTATTAACTGAAAATTGATGGTCAATACAGATATGTTAAAGTTGTATTTTTATGTTTTGCTTTACAGTACACTTTTTTGTATTGTTTCAGTATTCTCTTGCCAATAGCTTAATGAACACTGTAGTCAGACATGGCCCTTAAAGACAGTGGCCTGTTGATGCATAAGTTCATAGGGGCACCTTTCCTTTCCTGCTATCAAGGCAAAAAGTTGCTCCCTCTACTTCATCAGCATTTAGTTACCTTAATGCAGAAGGTGATTACAAAAGCAGAATCCTTCCAAACACTGCAAGCACTGAGGAAACTCCATAAACAATGTGAACTGTTTGAGTTGCAGTTTTGAAGAGTACTTTTAGTTTTGAGATTTACTGCGATACAGTCAATATATTGCACCTACATATATAAAGACAAATATTTTATTTTTATGCAACTTACACAATCACAGCTTTGTCGGGTTTTTTTTTTTTTTTAATATATATAATTGTAAATCCAAAACTGAAGTATAACCACTCATGAACACATCTAATTATTTATGGGAAGGTCAAGAAGCAACTGCCCCTAACACATCTAAGAATAGAGCACCATCCTATTAATCTCCATTCTGTGGAAGATAGATATGTGATGGGGAAAGGTCCACTGATGCCTGTTACCGGGCTTGACAGAGCTACAGTGATTTACAATGCAGCATCAATCTTGTCATCTGGTTTCCAAACAATAATTGCCAGACGGGGAGAGGGCTCCAAACTACTGTATATGTGAACTCATTTGTAATGTTGTTTTTTTTCATGAGTACTTGTACGAAAGTAGATTAACACTCACTTTCTGATGAAGTCTTGATGCCATAGTAGGTTCATAAAAGAGTTTCACCTGGACACAAAGAGAAAGAGAAAAAAAAACATGATATAAACCAGTGATTATCAAACTGGGTGGTTAAGTAAAAAAAATTAGGTTGCACATCTTTACCTATATATATATATATATATATATATATATATAAAAACTTAAAGTAAATCCTACTGCTGACATCTCCTGGCATTTCAAAGTCATCCAACCCAGGATGGAACTGCTCTGCGCACCCAAAACAGGCACCACCCATCTCACTTATACTAGGTAAGCAGTATCTCATTAAAACGTACATTACTGTATACTAATATGCATTTCTGTTTGAACCTGTGATGCACTACACTTTTTAACATTAAGTGAAAGTGGCAGTGCAGTGTAAAAAAAAAAAAAAGAAAAATTATATAATGGAGCAATATTTTTTTCAATACAGTATAGAGTTTAAGCTATTTCTGAATAGAATGGCATCTGTCACCACATCTAATTCCCAGGCATGCAAGTTAATTTTTTGGTTAGCAAACAGGAATTTGTGGGTTCAGCAGGTCAGCTATCATCTGTATTGAGTCACAATCAACAGATGGAAAGCTGCTTGCTTCTCTCATCACACTGCACATGCTACTTTGATCTTCTGCAGGATAAGAAAGTTTATTAAGAAAAAAATCCCAGGGCCTGCACAAATAAAGGACACATGGAGACAAGAATTACTGTGCTTTTAATGGCTCACAACTAGGTGCTAAATAACCTTTACACCGAAGGAAATGCAAACATACTTTACTTCCTTGACATCGACAAATTAAAGGATATACCAGTTTAATGTGCTGAGTTCTCTTTGTTTAAATACTGTTTTTCTCATGCATTCTTTTTTTTTTACTCAGTCACAGCAAACAAAAAAGAATATATATATATATATATACATATATATATATATATATATATATATATATATATATATATATGTATATATATATATATATATATATATATATATATATATATGTGCTATTATCCTTACAAGTGTTTATTGTGAAATGCACTGAATTTGGCAATTACTGTAGGTACCATGCAGTTAAAATAAGTGTTGCCACAGCACACTTCAACTATTTTAGACTAAGTTTCTCAAATTGCTTATCCTTGTATATGGTGACATGTGACCCTTTCATGTGACCAGTACATTTATGATAAGTGTTTGATGTAAAGAACTGATAAACAGCAACGTTTCTAATTTAACTGAGAATCAGAACCTGTGAATGTTCCATGTCAGGCAGCAAAAACTAATATTACCTCTGCAAATAGTACAGTGAAAACACTTTTAAACAGTAAGAATAGCTCTTACCCATAAAAATGGCCAATTTTAATATCCTGCAATGATGCAGCCAATGTGTTGAGATATTATTTATAAAAGGTTTCACACTATGGTATGTGAGTATTATGTTACAGATTTTTCAGCTGCAGCATTAGATATTACTTGATTGAGCAGCATGTTTGACAACTACAAAACAACACTGACAGTCCATTCCATCGTAACACTGAAAAGTTATCAATATCAGACTTATTATCCTAATACACAGAAGACCATTAAAAAGTATTGGGACTGACAGTTTGATGCTGACTTATCTAATGTATCAAAACTTACATTTGTATGGAATGACTGCAATTTTGGAAATTTTTAATTACTTTACATTGCCTCCTTTTAAAAGTTTTGAATGTCCCAGCAATCATCTGCTACTGTATTTTAATGTAATATAACCACACAGTGCAGTTTTTCCCAATGTATCCCCCCCTAAGGCCTTTAACACACTTTTATTTATTTATTTATTTATTTTTTAATGTCATAGTACTCCCAGCCAGATCCATTATTTTTACATCTCACACTATAGGAGGGAGTGATACTGTTCTATACTGAGGTCTCTAGTCAAATACACATACAGTACACATGATAAGTTCCCCAAAGTTAATATGCTACTTGTAAAGTTTGTGTTTTCAAATCATCTCTGCCCCAATAAACCAATCCTAATCTCATAAAAGAATCATATAACAGGATGGAAGAAAGCTAACTCAAGTATATTCTAACCCATTTCGCTTCTGTTATTGATTTCAAGGATAAACAGAATCAATCATTAATAAGTACATTACGAGATGACCCTCAGGGTTAATCATATTCTTAGAATCTCTCACTGTGGGATTAACAACAGGACTCCTTGGCTACCCTGCCAATTGCTGAGAGACATTTTTGTGATAATTGCAGAGATTTCATATCCACAATTTAATCTGAAAAACACAGCGCTGACTAAATTTATTGTGTGCAGAAAAAACAACACAATGAAAAATAGTGTCAATCAAATTATATTTGTATGTATTCAGTGTTCCATAAGTGTATAAAAGCATACACATTTGTAACAATGAACCTGGAAAAGGTGTCTGTTTAAGTTAAAGGCTGGTTCCCACTGGCCACACGATTAACATGGTCGCTATGAACACATGACCTAGTGTTCAAATCGTAGCCACAAGAGACCGTTGGTGATGTCACTCGCACTCAACCAATCATTCATGCCGTTCCCTTTAAAATATTTTCTGCTTGTTTGATTTAAAATAGCTCATCATTGTAGAGATGCAGCAAAAAATGTTCGAAGGAATTTTAATTGAGCAAGTACGTGGCTATCCTTGTCTTTATGACATGGGAAGGGCAGATTATAAAGACCAGTTAAAAAAAGATAATTCCTGGCAGGCTATCACGAAAGTCTTGCAATCTGATGGTGAGCTTTCTTTCCGTTAACTTCGCAACTGAATCAAGCAACGATACAGCTGACCATGAATAAATAAATGAAAAATCTGAAATTAACTAATAGGTAACTAACCAGGGAGGAATCTGAATATTTGTTACCCGATATTTTAGTTTTCTACGGATCTGATGATTGAGTGAAATTCTGAAAGCAAACTTAAAGCAAAATGTAGGAAGCAGTAAGTTAGCAAATAAAAATGACGGCTTTATATGCATTTTACATTTCCACCCACTGATTATACTGTTTTATAGTTTAAACTCAGAAAAGTAATCTCTTTTAACAATATCTTAGTCACAGAATGAATGACGAGGTGGAGAAGTCTAAAGGAGAAATATGCAAGGGAGAAAAAAGCAATACATGAGAAGAGGATTTCTTAACATTTGAATGATAATAATACTCAATGACAAAATGAAGGCATTGTTGTATTGTGTTGTGTTAGTTTATCTTTTATCTCGAGTGCTCCAGTCTAAGGTTACGTCCCACAATTGACCAATAAGAATGAACTAACGCAGCGAGTGGATCGCTCAGTGTGATTTATGTTCAAATGTCTCATGTTCTTTTACACTAATAAGCAATACAAATGTAATGTAATGTTATCAGCGTGTTTCAGATTGCCATCAGGATTTCTTGCTGATGCAGAAATTAGCACATTAACCCAGTAAAGATGAACAATGTAAATGATGCATTTAAGTTGATGTTTAGATACTAGTGCAGAATTGAACACTCATAGTTTCAGGGATGGAAATAAGGCTCCCATTGCATAGCAATTTGATCCATTCCTGGTTTTACTAGGAGTTTAATAAGACACACCTGTGCTTGTTACCTATACACTGGGGCTAATCAGGCTCATTTTAAAACCTGGAACAGGTGAAACTGCTATGCAGTAGGAGTCTTATTGCAATCCCTGGATTTCATCACTTAACTGAAGAATCTAATCTCCCTTTCAAATTTAGCCTGTCCTGTAAAAACAATTAAGTTGTCAGTAAATAAAGTAAACCACAATGACCTAAATCGTTAGGTTACTTACAGTAACCCTGGTTCCCTAAAAGAGAACCGCTTGACCCTAGGTTAGTGGTGCGAGCGTGCAACTGTGCCTATTGAAGGTAAGGAAGGATCTACCACATTCAAGCGGTAGAACCTGGAGAATGTATGCGGCATGGCCCAGCTAGCCGCAGTACATATATCAGACAGCGAGGCCCCTCTGGAGAAGGCCCAAGATGTAGTGAACCCTCTAGTAGAGTGCGCAGCTACTCTCCCAGGTGGGGGTAGGCCAGCACTGTCATATGCCGCAGAGACTGGGTCCGCAAAAGCACTGGACCCCTAAGCACTGCACGCAGAGCGGGTGCTTGTCACTGAGTGGCATATTCACCTTACAAGATGTGCAGGCGTGGAACCATAGGATGCTCGTCATGGCTGCCACTACCAAGTGTGCCAAGCACTGTGCGCACTAATTGTCAAAGCGCACCGAGCACCAAAGCGCTATGCGCACTGAGTGCACCGAGCTCCGTGAGCACCGAGTGCAACGAGCACCGAGCAACGGGTACTATACTCACTGGGGTACTATGCACACCGAGGGCACCGAGCACCGAGCACACTAAGCACTGTGAGCACCGAGGCGATATGCACCGAGCTCACCGGGTGCACCAAGCACCGTGTGCACCGAGGCGCTCTGCACCGAGCACCGTGCGTACTGTGGTAACGCAAGCAGAGAGGCGTTATGTGCACAAAGCACCTAGCCTCGATTGCACCGGGCACCGTGTGCACCGAGCACCATGTGCACAGGGGTAACTTATGCACTGAGGCGCGCGCGCAACGAGGCACCGAAGTACCACAGGCTAAGCGTGTACCGGGGTACCGAAGCACCTGGGGGCAGCTGAAGAAGCGGTGCCTGCCCTAACCGTGTGTAGTCACACACCTGGTCTGGACGTAGCGTATACCAGGGGGGACACACAGGCCGAAGCCGCGGCGGGAAAATCTGTGGACCGAGTACAATAAACAATAAATGATAGTGGAAACTCACTGCTGCTGCTGTTTGTTTTTTTTTTAGCTGTAGCACAACACAGGCAAACGAGAGTACTGCGTGTGCACTGCAGATGTGCCAACAAGGTATTTCGTCAACAACAATATATATATATATATATATATATATATATATATATATATATATATATATATATATATATATATAGACTGCTAAGAGCAGCCAGCAGAGTCGCTAAACAACAGGGGTAAGGCGAAGTCTAGCCCCGTTGGCGTGTTTCCACACGAGTGAAGGCTTGAAAAGACAACAACTCACTCCTTTAATCAATACTGCACAGGCAGTCAACTCACATACCACAGATAGGAAAGCAGCGGCCTGCAACGTGAGCGCAAGCAAGTTGCTAAGGAAAGAAAAAAGGCTGAATCAGGAGTCATTGATTCCGTGAAAGCGGCAAGCCAGCTTTAAGCCTGAAAAGTATGGGAACTGCAGTAGACTCAAGCTCTTTTTTTTAAAAAAAAAACCCTCAGATACCACACAGAGGCTCTTACCTTACCGCCTTGAAAGGCAAAAAAAGAAATGGACCGAGGGCATCGTCCCAGGAAGGGACCTATCGGCAGCTGTGGTACAGAGAGCTCAGAAAATACCTACCATAGGCAGGCATATCCCATACATGTTGTTGGTGGTCGTCTTCGAATTGAAAGGGAACCAATGTTTTCATATAATAATAATAATAATAATAATAATAATAATAATAATAATAATACTGTATGCGACATACAGACTGACCCCTCCACATAAGTTGGTAGAAGCGGTTCTCTGAAAACGTCAGTGTGACATACACACAAAGAGCCTCAATACACAGCAATTCTGATACTCTTGAGATTTAAGAAAGGCCTAGACTTAGTACGTTTTATCGCAATTGTACAAACTGTAAGTGTGGCGTACAGACGACCGGACAAAGTCTCCTTACACCCAATCTCTACCTCATAACAAATTAATACCATATCCGTGGCAATGTAGCTTCCCTATTTTTGAGGCTATGCCATCTAATGCTTGGACTCCCTGATTTTTATAGTTAAGCTACAGAACTACCCAGTACCAGCTGAACAAAAAACAAACAAACAAAAAAAACAAACAGCAGTCATCTTTGTGTAGTTTGAGAGATAAGGTAAGATTAATTTCACGTATTACTTAAGCAAGATTCAAACCAGGGCTATAATTAAATTAGCTACTGTTCCAGCTACTGGTTCCAGGTATTACCATGGCCGGAAACGGGAATATCACGTGTTCATTTGATGCTACACTTGCACGATGACATTTTGCCATTTTCATCGAGTATAAATAACCACGTTATGTTTACGACCTAATAATAGGCCTAGAACTTTTTTTTTTTTTTTCTGTAGGTACCATGCATAATTATAACAGCAGCCATAGATTTGGTCGTTGGCTTTCCCTGTCCTTTATCTACAGCTTCACTGACATAGTTTGTAACTTTAGCAGTGTTAAATAAAAACACAAACCTGACACCAGCCGAAATAATGCTTTTACTGCTGACTGCATACATGTGTGACTGCTAAGCTTCCTGTTTTCATTCTTCAGACAATAGCTAGGATCGAGATCATCCAATCACCATAGAGCACCGCCCCTCACACTAGAGACTGACAGAGAAAACGAGTTAGACTGTGGCATTGCAAAAGCTAACTTTTTTTAAAAAACAAAAACATGTTAATGGTGCATTTGATGTGTCAGTTAAAAAAAGAAAAAAGTTCAACTACAGTGGTGTTGAAACACACTATGACAAGAACAGCAGATATAATGTAAGTTACAGTGCAAACTATAAGGGGAATAGACAGTTCAGTGGCAATGAATGGAAACAGAATACAGTAATATCATTTTTAAGTATTGTACTTTTAAGGTTTTTTTTTGTTTTGTATTTGTTTTTCTTCATTTAACCTGGCATATTATCTCCATACTCTTTGGGTTTCAGTGGCTGACGTGTTATGTCTGCAAACTACTCACCATTATGCATGTTGATGCATTTTAATTAATTGTAATGTATTTTTGTTTATGTACTGTTAGCATTTATCCTTGCTTAACATCAATAACATTGCTGCATGCAGTCCAATATATTGGCTGTCATGTTTTCACTGTGAAAAAAACAAGCAGCTCTCTGGTTTTAGCATGCATTTAACAACCTCTTAACATATGCAACCCAAGGCTGTAACCAAATATGAATTCCAAGTAGGCAATTGATTATTTGTTAACCTGGACAATTTGACCCCAATAAGCATAACCGTGAGATCTACAGTAATACTTAGCAATGTCCCCCACTTAAATCCAGTTGCATCGATAATCCCTATAGCTACGTTTAATAACAAGAATGTAAATCGTACAGGCATAAAACTTCAGCAATTTAAAGAGCTGAGAAATGATTACTGAGTTCAGCCAACCTTAAGTTGCAAATTATACAGCCCTGCAGGCTACCAGCTTGTCCTTCAGTCTGCGCCGTCTAGTGAGAAGGGTTGCATTTGCTTGGTTTTCTGTATTCAGAGATGTTATGGGAGGAGCCTTGATGGGCCGAATGGCCTTTCCTCGTTCTCAAACTATATGTCCTGTCCACCACTGAATTGCTAGTCTTGTTCTGGATTTTTTTTTCCCAGCTGTTTTGCAGTGGTTGGGTTATCATCTGTTTTGCAGTGGTTGGGTTGTCATCTGTTTTGCAGTGGTTGGGTTATCATCTGTTTTGCAGTGGTTGGGTTATCATCTGTTTTGCAGTGGTTGGGTTATCTGTTTTGCAGTGGTTGGGTTATCATCTGTTTTGCAGTGGTTGGGTTGTCATCTGTTTTGCAGTGGTTGGATTATCATCTGTTTTGCAGTGGTTGGGTTATCTGTTTTGCAGTGGTTGGGTTATCATCTGTTTTGCAGTGGTTGGGTTATCATCTGTTTTGCAGTGGTTGGGTTATCTGTTTTGCAGTGGTTGGGTTATCATCTGTTTTGCAGTGGTTGGGTTATCATCTGTTTTGCAGTGGTTGGATTATCATCTGTTTTGCAGTGGTTGGGTTATCTGTTTTGCAGTGGTTGGGTTATCATCTGTTTTGCAGTGGTTGGGTTACCATCTGTTTTGCAGTGGTTGGGTTGTCATCTGTTTTGCAGTGGTTGGGTTATCATCTGTTTTGCAGTGGTTGGGTTGTCATCTGTTTTGCAGTGGTTGGGTTATCATCTGTTTTGCAGTGGTTGGGTTGTCATATGTTTTGCAGTGGTTGGGTTATCTGTTTTGCAGTGGTTGGGTTATCATCTGTTTTGCAGTGGTTGGGTTATCTGTTTTGCAGTGGTTGGGTTATCATCTGTTTTGCAGTGGTTGGGTTATCATCTGTTTTGCAGTGGTTGGGTTATCTGTTTTGCAGTGGTTGGGTTATCTGTTTTGCAGTGGTTGGGTTATCATCTGTTTTGCAGTGGTTGGGTTATCATCTGTTTTGCAGTGGTTGGGTTATCATCTGTTTTGCAGTGGTTGGGTTATCTGTTTTGCAGTGGTTGGGTTATCATCTGTTTTGCAGTGGTTGGGTTACCATCTGTTTTGCAGTGGTTGGGTTGTCATCTGTTTTGCAGTGGTTGGGTTATCATCTGTTTTGCAGTGGTTGGGTTATCATCTGTTTTGCTGTGGTTGGGTTATCTGTTTTGCAGTGGTTGGGTTATCTGTTTTGCAGTGGTTGGGTTATCATCTGTTTTGCAGTGGTTGGGTTACCATCTGTTTTGCAGTGGTTGGGTTGTCATCTGTTTTGCAGTAGTTGGGTTATCTGTTTTGCAGTGGTTGGGTTATCATCTGTTTTGCAGTGGTTGGGTTATCTGTTTTGCAGTGGTTGGGTTATCATCTGTTTTGCAGTGGTTGGGTTACCATCTGTTTTGCAGTGGTTGGGTTGTCATCTGTTTTGCAGTGGTTGGGTTATCATCTGTTTTGCAGTGGTTGGGTTATCATCTGTTTTGCAGTGGTTGGGTTATCTGTTTTGCAGTGGTTGGGTTATCTGTTTTGCAGTGGTTGGGTTATCATCTGTTTTGCAGTGGTTGGGTTACCATCTGTTTTGCAGTGGTTGGGTTGTCATCTGTTTTGCAGTGGTTGGGTTATCATCTGTTTTGCAGTGGTTGGGTTATCTGTTTTGCAGTGGTTGGGTTATCTGTTTTGCAGTGGTTGGGTTATCATCTGTTTTGCAGTGGTTGGGTTACCATCTGTTTTGCAGTGGTTGGGTTATCTGTTTTGCAGTGGTTGGGTTATCATCTGTTTTGCAGTGGTTGGGTTATCATCTGTTTTGCAGTGGTTGGGTTATCTGTTTTGCAGTGGTTGGGTTATCTGTTTTGCAGTGGTTGGGTTATCATCTGTTTTGCAGTGGTTGGGTTATCATCTGTTTTGCAGTGGTTGGGTTATCATCTGTTTTGCAGTGGTTGGGTTATCTGTTTTGCAGTGGTTGGGTTATCATCTGTTTTGCAGTGGTTGGGTTATCTGTTTTGCAGTGGTTGGGTTATCATCTGTTTTGCAGTGGTTGGGTTATCTGTTTTGCAGTGGTTGGGTTATCATCTGTTTTGCAGTGGTTGGGTTATCATCTGTTTTGCAGTGGTTGGGTTATCTGTTTTGCAGTGGTTGGGTTATCTGTTTTGCAGTGGTTGGGTTATCATCTGTTTTGCAGTGGTTGGGTTATCATCTGTTTTGCAGTGGTTGGGTTGTCATCTGTTTTGCAGTGGTTGGGTTATCATCTGTTTTGCAGTGGTTGGGTTGTCATCTGTTTTGCAGTGGTTGGGTTATCATCTGTTTTGCAGTGGTTGGGTTGTCATATGTTTTGCAGTGGTTGGGTTATCTGTTTTGCAGTGGTTGGGTTATCATCTGTTTTGCAGTGGTTGGGTTATCTGTTTTGCAGTGGTTGGGTTATCTGTTTTGCAGTGGTTGGGTTATCATCTGTTTTGCAGTGGTTGGGTTATCATCTGTTTTGCTGTGGTTGGGTTATCATCTGTTTTGCAGTGGTTGGGTTATCATCTGTTTTGCAGTGGTTGGGTTGTCATCTGTTTTGCAGTGGTTGGATTATCATCTGTTTTGCAGTGGTTGGGTTATCTGTTTTGCAGTGGTTGGGTTATCATCTGTTTTGCAGTGGTTGGGTTGTCATCTGTTTTGCAGTGGTTGGGTTATCATCTGTTTTGCAGTGGTTGGGTTGTCATCTGTTTTGCAGTGGTTGGATTATCATCTGTTTTGCAGTGGTTGGGTTATCTGTTTTGCAGTGGTTGGGTTATCATCTGTTTTGCAGTGGTTGGGTTATCATCTGTTTTGCAGTGGTTGGGTTATCTGTTTTGCAGTGGTTGGGTTATCATCTGTTTTGCAGTGGTTGGGTTATCATCTGTTTTGCAGTGGTTGGATTATCATCTGTTTTGCAGTGGTTGGGTTATCTGTTTTGCAGTGGTTGGGTTATCATCTGTTTTGCAGTGGTTGGGTTATCTGTTTTGCAGTGGTTGGGTTATCATCTGTTTTGCAGTGGTTGGGTTATCTGTTTTGCAGTGGTTGGGTTATCATCTGTTTTGCAGTGGTTGGGTTATCTGTTTTGCAGTGGTTGGGTTATCATCTGTTTTGCAGTGGTTGGGTTATCTGTTTTGCAGTGGTTGGGTTATCATCTGTTTTGCAGTGGTTGGGTTATCTGTTTTGCAGTGGTTGGGTTATCTGTTTTGCAGTGGTTGGGTTATCATCTGTTTTGCAGTGGTTGGGTTATCATCTGTTTTGCAGTGGTTGGGTTATCTGTTTTGCAGTGGTTGGGTTATCTGTTTTGCAGTGGTTGGGTTATCATCTGTTTTGCAGTGGTTGGGTTATCATCTGTTTTGCAGTGGTTGGGTTATCTGTTTTGCAGTGGTTGGGTTATCATCTGTTTTGCAGTGGTTGGGTTATCATCTGTTTTGCAGTGGTTTGTTTGTTTTCATCATGCTGTTGCCCCTGCTTTGTTGATTAACACTGTTGCCGTTTTGCTATTTTGTGTAATTGCTTTGCTGCCCTGATTATTATTATTTTTTTTTTAGGTCACCAATAAGCTTACCTGTGTTCTGGTGCTAATCCTTAGGTTTTAAAGAAACGTAACACCAGTTTACACAAAAACATAAAATACAGCCAATCAAAAACTAAGTCAGTCATGCTATACAGAATCATGTATGTGAAAGCCCCTAACTTCTATAACCTTGTCACTACTTTCTGTTCCTCCCTCCTCAGTACTACCTGTTGTTCCACATTTCTTTTTAAACACAGTTGCAGTTGTTTGAATAATTTTAATCCACACGTCCTGAATCAACTTGGGGATTGTTCCCAAAGCAGCCTCACTGTCTGCCACTAGACTTGTATTCAAGAACACCTCCCTTTCCTTTGGTCTTCTCAGCGTCATATTGCTGTGCTCTTCTGTGCAAATAAAAGTCCCTCTCAATCACTGCTATTGTTGAAACAGAGACAACAGGAACGTGGCTGAGTGGGTTTAAAAAAATATATTTACACAGAAGTGCACAGATTTATGACATTCAGAAGATGACATGGAGGTCTTCTCCAAAGACAGGTTGAGTGGTAGGCTTTGAAATTGCATCAGGAACATTTCCCTAGTTGCTTAATAACCCAGGATGACACATATCAAAACTATCATGTTTAAAAATACTCTAGTACACTGTTGCCAGCAACATGGGTGACAAAGTATATACATAGCTGCATAGTGGTAATGGTGAACTACCCAGGCTCTCTGGTGCCACAAGTCTAATTTACCCTCCTCCTTACCTTGACTGGTACCTTACAACCACAGTGAGTGCTACATAGGGAAATACCTCCATAGAGGTGTTAGACAAAAGTCATTTTTTCCCCCTCGCAAAGCCGAATTCCCAGAAAGAATATAAATCTCTTATGGGGACTGTCTTTTTATACTCAGGTAGACAGTCTTACAATGGAACAGACTCTCACCAACATTCCCAGAACAGCAAGGGTTTAAATCCTTAACTTTTCTGTGTTTTCTGGAGGGTGCTGATGGGGCTGAAATGATCAGTTTTTTTTCTTTCTCCAGACAAATAACAATAAACATTATTATTGCCTCATTGCAATAGTGTTTTACAGGGACAGACACTGCTTCTGGGCCACTCTGCAGCCCCGATTGCTCCGGGAGGTTAATCTTAGTAAGCACTGTAATGTAAATAGGCTCTTTGGAAGTCATTAAGTCAGAAAAACGAAAAGTCTAACAATATACAGACACAGCTTTGGGGCATTTAAACAAGGTTAAGGCTCAAAATGCAACTACCCTGTTAAATGCTAATTTTTTCTCGTCTTACATCTGTGTTGGTATTACCAGGATAACAACCCTTGTAAAAATAAACCTTTAATGGAAATTAAACATGTTATTGTTGACTTATTTCTTGGAGCTGAAGCGTGTGTATTTTCTTTCCCAAATTAGGTTTAATTATAACACTGAGTGTATATTGAATCACCTATTAAAAACCTTGCACATGTTTAGCCACCCAATCAGATCATTAGTCGAGCACTCAAAGTTATTTTACATTATTAAGTAATTGGCTTTAATTGTATTTGTTTGAAAATATGTTTTAGAAACTTGGTAAATAATTATGATGATAACCAACAAAATGAGGGGGTTGGGTATCCAATAAAATATCTAACTTAACAACAGTTTTTTTTTTTTTTTTTTTTTTAATAATACATTTAAATGTAAAATTATAAGATGTAATTAATCAAAGTACAGCATTCCCTTGTTAATGCCTTATTCACACACGTAAATAATCTGCAATCAACACATCCTGAAAAAATGATTGGCATGCAGTTCATCCACATCCACATTTTCAACATGTGTTGTTTGCAATATAGGTAATGTTAATAGGGTATAACTCTCATAGAGACTAGGGTGTGTGAACTATGCATCAGCTGCAGAGTCACTTACAAATGCGTCTCACCCGAAAGACGGAGCACAAGGAGGTTAAGTGACTTGCTCAGGGTCACACAATGAGTTAGTGGCTGAGGTGGGATTTGAACCAAGGATCTCCTGGTTACAAGCCCTTTTCTTTAACCACCAGTTCTGGAAATTCATACATCAGATGAACGGGTATGTAATATTACTAATTACAAATAAATCGTAACAATATTAGCGTATTCTCTTTTTTCAAACTGCATTATTTTGAAAAAAGTCTAGCATATAAAGAGTCAATACTTCAGCTTGAAAAACTTGCCGTGAGCATTAAGGTCTTAGTTACAAGCACTGGTTCTGGGAATGGATAAACCCATTGATTTACTGGGCTGTCAATCAGTGCAGCCAGCTTAAAGGCTTAACTAGTACTTGGTATTGAGCTGGAGCGATGGCAATGTTAAGAAGAAATAAAACACAACTTTTAGTATTGTTACCAATTATATTGAAGATTATTCAAATGATTAGTTGTCAATCAGAAAATGATTCCTGTTTATAAAGCAAATACGTCATGCAGCCTCATAATGTTCTTTTTTCTTAAATGCGCCTACTATTATATATATATATATATATATATATATATATATATATATATATATATATTTATATATATATATATATATATATATATATAATTTCCCTTCAGAAAAGGGGTCTTCATCCCCAGCAAACTCGAAACTTGACATCTATACTTTCCTTTTATGAAGACTAAAACAAAAGATTGGTAAACAACTGGCATGACCTTCATAGAAGGATGCATTTATTATGTAATTATGGATAACACATGGGCTGTGAAAATGTAATTAGCTCAAATAGAACTTTCACTATGACTGAATGGAAATGCTGCAACTTTATAAGACATTTTTTACTGTAAAGTAACAGTTTTTTAACTTACATTACCAGTAGTACCATGGTTGGCAAGGAGCAACCTTAATGTATACAGTAAGTATAGTCATGTTCAGTTGACACAACTCTCAAACTTTCTATCAACTGCAGGGGAAACTGGACAATTTAGATCTCTGTCTTCAATCCCTTAATGACTACAGTTAAACCTCTAATGTATGCAATTAAAGCTGATGTACAGTACATATTGGTATAAAAGCCTATGCTCACTTTTAGATTTGCACTGTTGGCACTGGAGGGACCCTTTAAATAAAGTTGGCTTGATTTCAGAATAAATATGAAACTGCATTTAAACACAAACTCCCAGTTTTCAAAGGTATTAACGCTGGGCTGAATTAATGCAGCCTATGAGACAACACAGAAAATCCCCAGAAAAGCCAGGAACACTCCTGCCTTTCTCACACTTGACATTTGTTTTTCATCATGAACTTAAAGGTCACTAGCTACAGAAGTGCCAAGCATCCTGCTCTGGTTTACATTTGCATGATTTTTATTTTATTGCCTCATTCCCTTTGAAAACGCACCTTTTATTAGGTTTATGGTTTTGATTGTGTAAACGTAATATTCCTCAACGACCTCATTTGTTTCTATTTTTTCTTCATCCTTTCTGGGAAATAATATAAATCATTCTACTAATATCACTGTGTGATTTAGGGATCCATGTAAACACTATATGGAATAAAGTCACTTGGGTATATCCATACATGGTGTACTTTATCTAGCTGATGTAGTTTATCTAAATGTTGGTGCTGGCAAAGAACAAACCTGGGAACACAATAAAAAAAAATATTATTAAGGGGTGCCGTTGAAGCCCCTATGATCAGATGTTAGCGTCACTGAGTGATGCAATGCTGAACAAACTGAGGCCTCAAACACACAGCTTTATAGCTGCTCATAGTTAATAATCCATGTGCAGAAAATATGAGTATTGGCACACCCCTAATTACAATACACTATGGGGTAGATGTACTAAAGTGTTGCATCTGTTGCAATCGCTGCAAACCAGTCGGAAGTGTAGCGTGAAATGTACTAAACAAACGCAACGCTGTTAGCATCATTTTAACGAATGCTTTGCAGCCGCAGTTCTTATTTGCGCTTTAGCCTTAACATGTAATTTTGCAGAAATTTGCAGAAACAGGGTGGAGGCAGTGCAAATGAGGGATCAGAAATATTGTAATGAGATGTACTAAAGCTGCGGGCAATTGCAACACTTACAATTGCATCAATTTGTTAAGAACTTTTGAAAGCATGTTTAAACAGTCACAATTGCTGCTGGCATTTCCCAGTCCGCTTTTTCTCGTGTGTTGCCAGTTGTGCTCAATGTATTTTTGAGACAAACACCCAATTACAATTTTCACTAAAGTAAGGGTGTACTTACAAGCTTTGAAAACAAATTTTTATGACATGTCTTGTTTTCCCAGCGTGTTGGGAGCAATAGATTGCACACATGTGCCACTAACCCCTCCAGCTCATTCTGAACATCTGTATAGGACCATGATCTAGTGTTTGGTAATTGTCTAGGCTACTAAGTAGGCCAAGTTAAAAATAATAATAATTAAAATCAAATAAAAAGCCCTAAAATCATTTTGTTTCAATTTAAAATAATCTTTTATTCGCATTGTACACCAATGTGTACAATGAAGCAGCATGATTTATTTTGAGTTACCAGTAGGCTAAAGTACAACAAAAGTGCACTAGGTATTCAATTGATTTTACTACAGTACTGTAATGTGCAGCATACCCAAAACACATTAGTGTTATTTCAGCGCAATGATCTATATTTAAAATACATCGAGAACTATAAATGTATGTGTGTGTGATTTTATTGTATTGTTTTTAAACCTGACACCTTATGTCGGACAAACATGTCCGGTTCAGCGAGGGGCTACTGTATGATTATGAAAAGCTTTTTTGGGGTGAAGGTTGGGGCCCCACTATAAAATCTGATGGGATTAAACTGCTTTTCATTTTTTATATATATAAGAGTATTAAAATAGGTAAAATGAAGACGGAACAGAATGCATTGTACAGGTGACGTTTACATTGAACAAAAACAATGTTATTTTAATTATTGCACCCTTGCATGTATAGATGTTATCCTTCGGGCACTCTCTGCTGCAGCAAACCACAACGCTATTTGATTTGAAAAAATGTCGCACAACTCTCGCTAGAGATCTCACTAAGATGATGCAAATTCTATTCATTAACATATTTTTTCTTAGTACAAACAACAAAATGTGCACTTTGCGAATTGTCGTAACCAAAATACAAACTGCAGTATATTTGCGCTACGAATGACCCATCTTAGTACATCTACCCCTATGTGAACAAAGTAAGAATTATATTTATTCCAATTGAATGCAATAAATATTTGAGATTCTATTCAGTTGATCTAAACGGTGGCAGATCTAAGTACTGCAATTGTTAAAATCATTACTTTGTGAAAACCAGCATCTCTAAGATTGTGAAATGTATTTAGTGTATTTTTGTAAAAAAAACCACAGGCTTGGTCCTATTTTTTAAATTTTAACAGTGTCTGTTTTTATGTCCACCTCTGTTTATATCAAATTAATCAACATAGAGTAGTTGCTTGATTGATACTGCTGCAATTATTAGGGTTGTCTAAAATGAGCTGTGGGCCTTATATTCTATAACATTTTTTTTTTTTTTCTAAAAGACAATGACAAGTTGCGGGGGTGTTAAAAATCACCTGCAGTCGCAATTTTCAATGCAAGTAATTTTCCATAAACCCCTGTAGCCAATTTCATGAACCTGCTGTGCTCGTATGCTAAGACTGTGCTCTGTTGCACAGTATTAATATGCATGGCCCCTCTAATGAGGCTGAACGGACCTTGATGACGTGGTGCCCACACTGCACTGCCTTCAATCAAGTCATAACCATGCATGCCCCGGGGATTCATTCTGTCCTGGGGACATCGTTTTGGTGGTTTCATTTTGGCGACTCAGGAAGCCATGAACATTTTTAACATCTCATCTTAAGATACATCCATCTACCTTCTTACCAAAACTAGAAAATACAGTTACATTTCCCTGACACTGTCTAATCTTTTCAGGCTTCCAGTTAAACAGTGTATTGATTTTAAAAACTCAAAAAAAGCCTTGTTTGCGAGACTTGTGTCTGTCAAATCTGATTACTTTCTAGCGCTCTCATTCTTTGTGGTTCTTCTCTAATTGTTGGATGATGGCACGCACTATGTTGCTTGCTTCATTTGGCAGTTATGTTCTGTGTTTATGGAATTCCTAACCATCATTGTTTAATTCTTGCCAATATATATATATATATATATATATATATATATATATATATATATATATATATATATATATATATATGTAGAGTTATAGATAATTAACTATCTGTATGGTTTTATGAGGGTATTTCACGACTGTAGTGAACTTACTGTATGTCTCCACAACCTTACTGTGCAAATTCAACAAAATAATGTAAATAATAATAATTATGCATTTTAACAGAGTTGAAAGCTGGCAACATAATGAACTGGACTTTAGCTCCTTATCCCCCTGCCCCTACAATGCTGGCTACACTGGGTCATCAGAATTCAGTTCCCTTTTTATCATTGAAATTGTGATTATTCTTTTAAAATCTATTATTGGACTACAAATGGGTTTTTACCATTTGCTAAAATGGGTGAACGGTGACACACAATACAATTATGAGCTCTTGATTTTTGAGAGTGGAAAGGGTTGGTATAAATAATTAAAAAACAATACTGTAACTGATTGGAGTTAGGACTGGAGAGGTCATTCAAGTTTGGGATAAATGAGCAAGGTGAGTTCTGGAGACTCTTGCACTGTCATGAGTTGAATCCCAAAGTGACCTGGTTATTATTTCCCTGTAGTGACTACGTAGTGCTGCAGCCAGCTTATAAAATAACTCTTTATACAGGTTAAAAAGTTCAATTATATACAGGCCTTAAAAATACCAGCTATAGGCAGAGTATCCACAAAAAGTGCCATTGAGAGTCACCACAGTTATATTTGCATTTTACTGGGTCACAACAGCTGACATTGAGAGCTTGAATAAAGAATAATCACCAACAGTAAATGGTTTCCCACACTGAATAAATATTCTATGGCAATATGGAGTTGTTTACAAAGTAAGGTTAGAAGCTTGCAATAAAGTGGAATTTACCAGATGGTTTGGGATATACGCAAGAATATACTCAATATAGGGAGGTTTATGGTACTGCAAGTGATTTCATATTTTTCACATGATTAAAACGGCACTTTTCAATGCTCATTGGTTGGAATGCATGATATACTAATCAGTATTATGAATATTTAATAAGACAAATCCCATATTATGATCATTTAATGAGGCCAAATCCGTATTACCAATATTTAATCAGGAGATGCCTCTAGCCTCAGGGAATAAGTCTGACTTCACCTAGGTGTATGTCATGATTAAACATAGGATGGACTAGTCACACAAATTTGCTCACTACATTTCATACATCCAGTCTACAGTAAAATGTGTTTGTGTGTATACACTATACTGTATAGGAACCACAAATTAAATGCTGTATATATAGATTATATGCATAAGTTGATTTTTTTTTATTGGTATTAACCAAGAAATACAATCAGTGTTGTATACATGTACAATCAGAAGCAGATTTTATTAATAAACAGATACGGTTTCGATACTTAAGGTGACTTCTGTAGTATACTATCATTTTATTCAATGGCATGTCAGTTGTTTTCTATGTATTTATTTATTTTCTCTCTAAGCTTTCACTTTTCTGTAATCAGAGGTTGTACCGTGTTAAACGAAAAGAAGAACAATGAACTTAATAAAAAGGCTGCGTGATTGTAAACTGCTTTGGGGAATGGGATACTGGTCTGAAAGCTATACATTTACTTGTATACGCTTGATGCTGTCAGCTAATTGTTATGAAAAGCCCATCACAATGTATTGCACCAACACATTGTGATCGTTCACATGTCACCTATCATACTTTCCATGATGGAGAAATGGAAAGCATATCATAAAATTATGTCTTTAACATCAAATGCAAGCTGAAGCACTGACTATATTTTGTAACATTTATTCCCTGACCCTGGCTTGCATCTGAACCTTGAATTAATCATTCTTTTTATTCCGCTTTGGTGTAAAATACCCACTGGAACTTTTATGAAAGTCAGAAAGGTCAGAAGAAGAAGAGGCTATGTCATTGAATGTGACACGTTTGATTGGCCAGTTCTGTTCTGCCTAAACTTTTAAATGATGTGTCGGCAGAGCCGCTACTGTGATCAAATGGAGGGGCACATTTGGTATTAGTTTCACATTGTTTAGTCGTAATTGAATTTGTCATTTTTGTAATCACTCACTTAATAAAAATGATGCCCTTTTTGCAGGGTATTACACCATTGCAATACATAATGTACTTTTTCACTTTGGTTGATTAGATGGAAATCTTTCAGACTTAACTATTTCATTCCTTGAGGCAGATGATTCCTGTGTTGGTGTAAAAGTGGAAGCCCTTTACACTGGTTATCAAGCTGATATCTCTTTTCCCATTTGGTGGTTTTGTTATACTGATAATGTATTACAAAATATAAATGCAGATATTTTCGCTACATGCTGATAAGATCTAAATTATGTTTTTGCACGGTTTTGCAATGTTGTGGGTCTAGACTACAAACGTGGTGCATCAAAATTAATACAGTATGTAGTACAGGACTTAACAATAATCCAAAAGCTAGAGGCTTTCATATTATGAATTCAACAAATGATTACTTTTTCTTTTTTTCCCTTTTTCTTTTTTTTCCTCACTATGGGAGCTGTTTGCTTTTGATCATCGGGAGAAACCTCAAAGAAAACCATTTGTTCAGCTTAGTAATGCCTGAAACATTTTAGTGCACACTAAATGACTATGTTCTGTGCACTATGTAATTGAGATCTTGATACTGAACTGCACTATGCATTTCAGGTCTTATAAATCACTGTTAGCTACCACGTATCTTCTCTCTGATTATTCACAGGCAGATCTGCAACATTTTCAGTGGGCTATACTGCTGGAAAGAACCATGTCCTCTTCAGTGGCGTGTGTGGGATCAAGCAGCAAACTACCGTCCCCATGGAGATCCTTTTGAACCCAATAGGATTTACATGCCATCTGGATGGGCTGCCAGTCTGCCCTAGACAATAAGGATTGCCAACAGTCCTATATAGTACAAGATGGCCCTTTTTTAATCAACTGTTTGCTGTCCCGTAATAAATTGATGTGATATGTGAGCCATGAGATTTCTATGAAAGGTGCTATGCCATCTTGGTTGAGAAAAAGCAGCATTTTGTTGTAGTCTAAATTTTGCTGTATAAATGCAATTTTATAAAAGCATGCAACATGCAGTTAGCTGTTTGATTTATCTGCTGAACAAAAGTATTTGTCCAAGTATAGGCCCAGAATGGACATCAATTTCAAATTCCATGTCCAATCTCTATAAGTTGCCTGGTGTGAATATCTGAATATGGGAGATGTACATTCTGCAAACAGACACAAGTTTTAGAATAAAAATGTTATGGGATGCAATTGAACAGGAGGTTGGTGCTGGAACTGCAGTATCCATTTTCTCTTGACTCATATACCTTATTTTTTAAATAAAATGCTGGCAAACCTAAGTCACTGTGACCCCAGGGCCACCAATAATATTACCTTTTGTAGGTTTCAGGCATGTCTGTGGCTAGCAAAGCACAAGCTAGTCATTAACTTAGGATGTTTTTCATATAAAAAGTAAAAAACCTCACAGTACAAGGAATCAGGGAGCTAATTAGCATATGGTCAGAGCGGAGCATGCTGGGACATAGCGATTTGACTTTCTATTGGTCTCTGAAGTACAGATGGACTGTTCTGTTCCCATTTTCAGACATTAACCCTTGTGATATTGTTTCCCCTTGTGTGTTCCACCGTCCTGTCCTGTCTGGGGTAAGTGTGTTGTGTTACTGTATTGTGGTATTGTGTTTGTGAGTCGTTTGTATATATTTTTTCCATCTGGGTAAGTTGTGAAATCTAAGGCCTAAGCTAGTTTCTACTGTATAACCATTGGGGGTGTATAAAAATATTAAAAACATGAGATGATGGAGTCAGTTAATGCACCTCTTATGGAGATGTATGATTACTTTATGATGTGGACTTTAGATATTTGAATTCCATTTTCTTACTAATGCTAAAGCAAACATCCATATGTTAATGAAGTGCCTTAACTTGAAATGCTGAATATGCAGAGCGTATTTTGTAAATAATGTACATTTCGACACTGACCTCTTTTATAACAAAGTACTCCCTGTTAATTAATGAATTAAAACATAACCTCTTATAGACTGGGCTAATGGCAAAGCATATTTTACCATGCCAAGAAGCATCAAGTTATATGGCGTACATTCTGTTTCGTATTCAGTTGTAAAAGGAGTGCAAACATAAATTAAATGATGTACTTCTTGTTAGCAGACACAGAATATACTTAGTATGATAGCTTTCAATCATACTTTGTTCTGTTTGATGAGGTTTTTAATGTTACAAAGTAAGTAGAGCATTTTGCTAACCGTATTGTGTCCTGAATAACACCATCCTGATTAAAAGTATACTTCTCTTAGTCACCCAAACCAGGGGCATGTAGGCCTATAGCCTCGTACTGAGAGGTTTGCAACATTAAAATGCGCTTTGACCTTAACATGAAACGTCATCCAGTTTACTGTGTTTGTGAGCAGTAAAAACCTGTTTGTATAAATATCTTATTAATGGAAAAAGTGACTTATGCACATGCATGTTGTATATCTTTATTATGGGTAAGTTTTCTCCTAATAGTTTAGGTGAACTTGTACAAAAAGGGCATGTTATTTGTGGAGTTAATGAGATCAATGCTTCAACACAATATTACCTGCTAAATGTGCATGAAAACAGAATTCCCAGTAATGATGTATTGTGCAATTATAATAAGGGCACACCTGGAGCTATTTAAGCAGATATGACCATATTCATTTAATCACACTTTCACTATTGTACATATTTCTGAATATGCATTTTTGATGGTGCGTGCAAGTATATTCAGTTTACTGTGCACATTACTCAGAGTTTCCAGGAATGTATTATTCTTATTATTCTTATTACATTTATGTAGATTTAATTTGAAGTCCCAGGCCTGGATATGAGTTAGCAATTAAGCCAGGAATTGTCAAAATGACAACCCCATTTAAAAATCTAATTGGATGAGGGAATCTGCTGTGGTCACACTGCACATTCCACAACTCCACTGCATTCCTGGAAATGTAACAAGTCATGTTTTCTCTGTTAGTTTACTTTGGATGGCCAGTTATAACATGTGTGGATGGTGAAGGCTCTTCAGTGCCTTCATTGGACAGCAATGGCAGCCCTGTCCTTTTGATAAAGTTTGGAATAGGTGAAAAGTCATTGTTGGGCGGTTTAATTTATTCAAATGTTTAAATCCTTTTTTTGTTTGTTTTTCTGAAAACTAAGAACAGAGAAGTGTATGGGGTGTGGTCTATCCAGTTAATATAATGTGTTTAGTATATAAATAATGCCATTGTTTAAATAATTTAAATAGTAACCTTCCCTTACATTTTACAGGCAGAAGTACACCAAAGAGAATCACATGCACTGTTAAATGTTTGATTTTCATAACCTTGGTACACACACAGTACTTAAAAACAGAGTAAACAATGGCAATGTTTAGATCCTCCACCATGTAGATGAATTGAATAGACCCCATGGACTGGCACACAGTAAGAACCTCCCCGATTAATCACTGTGCTCTAAACACACAGCCCCCTCTGCTGGAATCTTCCGCAGTCATTGTAATTTAATTCTCTCCAGTCCCTCTGAGAGCTGAGGCTAATTAAGCAACAAGTTTGGGATTTTTCTATTAATTGGCAAATTCATGATCTTTGGGAACCTTGTTTAAAAAAAAAAAAAAAAAAGTAAAATAAAATAAAAGTTTCATTTTGTTGAGAAATTTAAGGTGGAATTGTTTCCTGCCTTTTCAGATTAGGTTTATTTTGCTGAAAGCATTGGAGGCCAGTGTCAAGTAAACTGTTCTCATTCTAACCTAATTGAGTTTGTCAATACCCCAGTTCAGTGTCTCTACTGAGAAGTACAGAAAACAGCATGTTGTCTTATAAAACAAATGCTACACGTACAAGAAAACGTTTCACAAACAGGAAGTATTTTGACGAGGTGCAAAATTAGTATTACAGTCAAAGTCCTCCAGTGCTTCCAGGTTCTATTGTTTTCAAAGAATAATTCCATCTATTTAAAAATGTTCAAGTATAATTCCATTGGTAATAGCTCTTCCTTTAATTGTGAGCAACATTAATTGAAAGGTGTGGTCCGGTGTCTGTTTTGGCAGTGACGCTTGCATCTTTTGTTTAAAACTCAAAGTGTTGGCTTTCCTGTTCAGCTTTCCTTAGTATTTTGGTGATGTGATGACAGAGTTACAGAGTGTGTGCTTCCTTGTGTGTATGGTAACAGATGTTTATGTGAATAACAGACTTTTTTTTTATGAAGGCAAAGAGTTTATGTCCAAACTCTAATTAAAAAGAATTTCATGTAAGCATTTTTTTTTTTGTTCATTCTCTCTTGTACATCTTTAATCACTTGAAATCCCTTGCAGTTGAAACGTCAGGCTCAGCTTTGATAAGGCAATTATTAATAAGAAAAATAGTGCTTAAATTCAGTTTGATTTCATTGTTGACTGCACCTGAATAAAATGGTACTTTTGTTTTTTACATTATCAAGTATTATCATTCTGTTTGTATGGGCCAGTATGGAACTACCAACCTACAAGCATGTGCAGGATGTCATTATCAATGATTATTGATGACTGTAGGCTAAGTCAACTTTTAGTAATAGGAAAAAGTCCCCTATCATACCTTTTAACCCCCATACTGCCCACCTCTATTTTACTTTATGATTCTCAAGTTTGCATTGTGACTATCAGTAAAAAGGGGCACATTCATATTTTTAATGCAGATTTAAAACATGCTAGTAGGTTAGTAGGTCCCTAGTGGCCGACACAAATGGCATAATATTTCATTTAATGGGCTAATAAAAATAAAAATCAGATTAGGTGTTAGTTTCTTAAGTACATATTACAGCAATAGGTTCCCCTTTTAAGGTTGTATTGTTTATGTATACATACTGTAGCACTTGGCGCTACCTGAAGTCGAAATTAAATATTGTAATTGCAAGAATATTTTTAAACAGGAAGTCACATGAGAAATGTCTGCATACTCTAAATGATGTAGCTTTTTTAAAAAATAAAGTGATAAATTTACTTTAAAAACCGAATTTGATTAAAAAAAAACAAAAAAAAAACTTGTATTGCGATTGAACCAAGGATCTATGTGTGGCAACCTATTCTCGTGAAAAAATTAATAAAAATAACCGTTTACTGTGTGTGTGAGATCTTGGAAAGAGAATTACAGGAAAAGATACTCCAAGACAGTGAGCAAGAGGCAGTTTAGTCATTGTATTTGAAGGCTTGGAGACAGTCGGGGCAGGAAACAAAAATGACCGTGTCCTCTCCTGGGCTTTTAACTGAGAATGGAGGGGATTGTCTCCGATCCGGAATGAAAATCAAAATGCACGTTCTCCAAATTTCAAAATTCAAAACAGCCTCTCAAACGTTGGGCAGACAGCCGGGGGTAGTCAAGTGTAATAACCAAACATATATCTTGACAATCAAATTACTGTTACAAATGACTTGACCTCTTAACCATTTATAACATAGTTGTCTTTCCAGAACCAAGCAATAACAATCAAATGCGATCAATCTGCAAAGCCTCCTGCATCTTAAACTGCACCAAGTTCAGTCCAGATTAATGACGATATGCATCACTGCACTGGTTTGAAAGGGTCCAGTAGGCTGTATTGGAAACAGATGATTCCTGATACAGGGGGACACACTGGACATATCATAAATAGATGGTTCCAGGCATAAAGGGGTTAACTATACTGCCATGTAATTTATAGTCCATATTCTTGCTCATAATGTCCAATGTGAAAAGCATGCAATTTTTCATGTAAAAAAAGCTTCCACAAACAGGTCATTAGGTTTGACATTAAGTACCAGGGAAGATCGCTGGTGTAGATTTAAACATCGGAGCCAGCCCCCTTATTTATTTCCCCGGCTCAGATGACACAGAACAATCAGCCTGCTAATTCCTCTTCAAGCCTCCTACCTGCTCCTTCACAATTCAACAGCCTGCCTAACATGACTTTTGTTATCCATTCTTTCCCATAGGTTTTAATTTGCTCGTTTGATTTTTTTCCAAGCCCCGTTTCACACACCCTGATGCCCTACAATTTGTATTTAACATCTCATTCAGTAGGTTCTTCTGTGTTTCACTCTTGATATGGCTTTTATACCTTTCTGTTGACTCAATTTTATGAATGTCTAAGGACTGAGCAAATTAAGAAGCATGAACTATGACAGGCTTCTGACACTGACTGTGTAGCACACTGGCCCACACATGCTGTGCAGCATAATGATCACATTACAATCGTGTGATATTATTCAAAATGACTAAAGATAAATGAATGATAAACTAGGGGTTATGCTTCTTTTATTACAGGGTTGATAAGGTAGCTAATCAGTGTCCAAGTAAATGTCATTACATAAATTATGAACTAGACTTTGATGCACATTCCCAAAGAGTCTCTGTGCACAGTGTCCTCTGGTGGGGCTTTACTGCTGTGAAATAGGAGTAGCCAGGAAAACACTGTAAATATTTATTTTGAATAGCACCTAACCTCACTGAATTATAATAGCACATGTACATTTCAACCAGAACATAGTGACGGGGTATGTTGACATTCCTAATTCCATTAACGTAAGGTCCCCATGTCCTTTTAATCTGATTATTTAGGCATACATACTTAAAATTCATTTTTTCTGTTTTGACTCAAATACAGGTACGTCACCAAATGATATGGGTAAAGTCCAACATATGAAGTTTAGTTGTTTTTAGTCACGTTTATGTATTATAGTATCCCCTCCCATTTTGCAATAAAAACATGTAATGTCATAATACGCATTTTGAAATATATATTACTTCACAATAAATATTATTCAGGTTTAATCCTGCAACGTGAAGCTTATACTATTATACATGTATGTTGCATTCACGTGCTGTCCAAAGGGTTACTGCTTTCAAATAGATCCTGACATGTTTCTTAATACAGTGGGATTAGCAATAACATTTACAGTCATCAATTTTAATGTATTGTTATTATTATTGGTAATTAAAAAGGGGGAAGAAATTAAATAAAACAGCAATTACACATGTGAATTGTTCAGGATGAGCTGAAGAAAATGATAAATTACATGCCAAAAATGTAAGCAAAACTGTGTGGCACTCAAGCAAACTACTCTGTAAGGAGATCAATCACTGTGCTCATGTGACATCATCAGACTGCGGTTTCACAGTCAGCACCATATGCTCTGTCACAAAAGAGTATAATTTAAAACATTAATGACCAAAAAAGGTGAGAGTCGGTTTTAACCCACGTGGGATTGTTTTGGCCCGAGGTGAACCCAAAGGCTAAATACTTCCCAATACCACCCATCTCTGAAGGCATCATTGCTCTGCCTTTTTGAGATTTCTCCCAGAAAACGTTAGAAAGAAAACTTGGTCTAGGTTTTAATAATAGCATACTGCGAGCTTTCATTGTAATATAATTTCATGCTAAATGCCTTTTTACTGACATGTTCAAAACCTCAGACTCGTTGGTATATTTGCCCTGGTTTTTCTATGTTTTTCAATCTTATCACTTTAAAATATGACCTAAAAGGAAAGGTTCACCTCATCTTAATTATGTGTACAACAATTAATATGTACTGAAATTCTCGCGACTATGTGAAATTAGAAAAAAGACCCCAGTGTGAATAGGAGTGCCGGTGTATTTATTTAGTTAGTGACTGAGGGGACAAGAACAACCACTTCAGAGATTGCAGCTTTTTAATTGGAATGTTAATAATTGGACAGAGCTTTGATATAATTGGATGCACAAAAACTAGTGTTCCAAGTGTTCAGTTTTTTTGTGTGTGTTTAGGGAGTGCAGAAACTGTCACTAATAGTTAAATTAAAAGTCCAGAATTAAGATAAGGGATGTTTAAATTGCCAATTATTGTAAAACAATGACGGGAAAGCACAAAATGTGTCATTTTCTGAAAGCTGTCCTTTTGTAACTTGGATGAGCATATCAATTTAGTGGAATTGTTTAATAGTAGCTGCTTTAACATCTGTATGTCCATATTGATATTTTTTTTTAAATCTCTCTCTCTCTTGTAATACAATATATATATATATATATATATATATATATATATATATATATATATATACAGTACAAGCAATGTATTTCTGACACTTAAGTTACCGTCTAAAAAAACTGTAAAGGGAAAAAATGAAATAGCATTTACCTATATTGCTACTGGCGATATCATGTTTGTTTAGACAACAGGTAAAGCTTATACAGAATGTTACACTTAAATAAAGGCTCAGCAGAGGGAAATGCCATCACTGACTTCACATCAGTGACAACCTTGCAAAGCAAGAGTCTGCTGATGTATCTTGTTATCATTCAGGCTGGCTTGTTTTTCAAGTCAAACTAAAAGAAAATCACAGACTCCTTAAAATGCTGTCTGACAGCAGGTAGTTACAGTGAAATGCTTTCCCCTACGCTTCCCAACTTTGTAACATCCATCCAGATGGTAGATTAGAGGCTTGAATCTGCTGGTTGGTGACAAATGCATGGGTGATGGCATTCAGTTTGCCTAACTGTAAAAGTGAATTCACCACGGTTCCCTGTTTGATTGTAGACCTGACGCGTCAGATGAAAGGAGTCTCTGGGACAACCTGCTAAAGCAACAGCACACATAAATGCCAAAGACAAGTTGCGCTTGATGTAGAATCACAAACATTGCACCCATCACTGACTGAAAGGCAGCTGGTATGTAAAACCTCTGCTGTTGTTATGTTAGCAAAATGTGAATGTGGAGAAAGAAAATGTCTTCGCTTATATAAATAAATAAATAGCATAATGCCTTTGGTGTTTTAAATGTCTATTACTGTATAACAGTGATTTGATTTTATTTATCGGTATGTGAATTGCAGCAATCCAGAGATTAAATGCACTTGAACCACACAGGCATTTAGTTCACCAAGCATGCTTTTAGGAGTTAGAGGCAACTCTTACATATGCAAATATACTGGTGGGAACAAATATTAAGTGATATTATTTTTGATCTTATTCCCCCTACTAATTGGTAGTATAAGTGTATAATTCTACTAAGGCAATCTAAAAACAAGGTTTATAAGCCGTTGATACTTGTTTAATAACTGTGTATGCAGTGTGCATTATATGGGTGCAAGAGTCATATTTTTTATCAGCAGTTAAATAATTAAAGATCGATCTGGAATAAGAAAGTTGAAAGTTAAGCTAGCAGTTGTGTAACGTCAAAAGTGTAACTAAATACCCTTTTATTAAGCAGCTCTAATAAAAATTAAATGTATATAGTCAATTTGAATTTAATAAAAGACATGGACACTAATCCTTTAACCTAAATACATATTACTGAAATTTACTTAACCCTCGTTTTTTATATTATCACATACATTATTCAATAAATGTGCAGAAATCAAGATTCAAGTTCAAGTTGCAGATGTGTTGATGAGATTCATTCCTCAAGGATCAGTCATAAAGTCACCAGCATTGCAGTGTACGCTATGACACATGCAACGTTGATGTCTTCCGATTTCAAGTTACAGTACATTTATTCAACAATCATTTTATAACACAGTTGGAAACAATTTCCTCTTAATATTCTCTTTTGTCTTTACCAGTGTTTTAGTTTTTGCACATATAAATAATCAACTATTTTCCTTAACCATGTTTATTTGAAAATACAGAAGGGAAGCCAAAAACAAATAAACATTTTAGCGAGGCATTTGTAAATGATCTCGACAACACTATAAGCCAGCCTAGCAGGTGGTAATATCATATTTTCAAATTACATTTCAGCAAGTGAACATAATAAATCCTCTTGTGTTCAACATTTCGCTTGTAGCAACTTCCAGTCACATTATTCTCTTTGACCTCATTACTGCTAATCATTATCACATTCTATAATAGATGCCAGAGAGAGTGAAACGGTTAATACGATATTTCTTGCAGAAAGAGGGCCTGTCATGTTATTGATGACAAATTAAAATTAATAAAGAAGATCTGTCATGAATTTCAGAGAACGGAATAACTATGAGCATACAGATGATTGCTGAGGTCTCTTGGGTGTCCTGTGAAGAATAATGTGTTTTTTTTGTTTTTTTTTTCGTTGTACTTGCATTGTCTTGAAAGGGGCTGCTAAAACCGCCAAATCACAGCTGCCTGAAAGACTCCCCAAAATAGGAACTGTATCCTGTTGTCCCTCATCGCGTGTAATTTCTCCCTTCGAGAGTTGTTTCCAGCCCTGCGTACCTTGATGCCTCACTTGTGCAGTTTTATTTATCTTTATCTGGACCTTGAGTAGCAGTAATATCAGGTCATACACCTTTTTAAGCTCAATTACAGTGTTTAAAAGAATAAATTATATATATATACTGTATATATATATATATATATATATATATATATATATATATATATATATATGATTGTCCCCATTTTATATACAATCTCAGTCCATTAGTTGCACATTTGGTTACATACAGTGCATCATTTGATATATATATATATATACAATTGGTTTATTGGCATAGATAGATAGATGAGATTAAATCAAATTTTGCTGTGTGTGTGTGTGTGCGTGCATGTGTGTGTGTGTGCGTGTGCATGCACACGTGTGTGTGCGCGTTTGTGCGTGTGTGTGTGTGCGTGTGTGTGTGTGTGTGAATACATGGTCTATTCATATACAGTACACTAATCTACAACAAGTATGGGTCCAGAACAGTATAAACATGATCACATATAATATACTGAGTCTGAGTGCATACACACACATTTTGGCATGAGCATGAGGAAACATTGATAGTATTTTACCTTGCCAGAAATGAGCACATGCCTTTAAGCAACTCATGAAAAATGTAAAAGATTTGTCTGTCATGACCATGTGCTATATCTGACCTTGACTTTAGATAGGTCTAAATGGGGTGCTGAATTTTTCAAAAGGTAAGGTAAAGCTCCAGAAGGTATAAACAGGAATCTAAAAGGGATTGGAAGAAAAGTGTAATTATAATTATTGTACAAAAACTTAATTGGATAGCATGATAAACTGGTACTAAAGAGGTTCCCAAGTATAATATGTATTGTAAATGTTGGTGCACATGAAAATGTATATATTACACCATTCCTCCAACTAAAAGAAGAATACCATTACAATAATATATACATGTTCAACATTACTTATTGATAAATTAATATTAGCACAAAACATGCAGGTGCAATAGAATATAATAGGAATAGCAGCTTTTCTGTTGGTTGTATGCATTTGCAGTCATTATTTTAAAGTGTTATCAATTCTTAAATCTAGCATTTTTGCAGGTTTTAATGCCGTTTAATTTTTTGAAATGCAAGCAATCAAAATAGTGAGCTCTGGAGCCTGGAATAACCTTGCCAATGTTTCTTAACCCTGATCTGGAGAGGTCACTCTCTCCCGAGGTGGAGGGGTAATTCAATCCCCATGCTTATTCAATCCAACGCTTGCTTTTTTCTGAGCAAAGCCTGACAACTGCATCGAATTAGAGCCAAATCAGGATGCCTTTGTAAAGTACACTTATGTTCATAAAGACTAAGCCAGTGGTTCCCAAGCTGAAAAAAGGGTTGACCTCAGAGTTCAGCCAAGAAATATTTTTGCAGAGGCCACCCTGTTAATTTGTTAAAATACAGAAACATATAAATATAACTTGTCTATATTCTGTTTTTTTTATTATTAAATAAATAGGGGGGGCTGTGGTTTTGTAGATGATATATATATATATATATATATATATATATATATATATATATATATATATATATATATATATATATATATAGTAACAACTTCATAGGCTGTGTAGAATATGCATACAGTACTTTGTAGCGGGACAGTATTTAAACAGAGACGAAATACTGTGAAGTTAATTCCAAACAGGATGGTACCTGTTAGTGCTTTATTTACATGTCCATCCAGCATAGAATAGTCGGTGAAACAGGCAAAGGTTCATACACAATCCAGGGCTTTCAAAACAGTCAGGATATAAAGCACAAAGAAGGCAGACAAACAATCCAAGGTCGATAACAAGTAATCCAACAATCCCAGTACTCACTTCCTGTAGCGTACCGCTCTCCCCACTCTTACCACTGGTACTTGCCTGGACCTGCACTTTTATCCCCCTGGGAACGCCCTTTTTGATGATGTGGCATTAAAACCGATCACTTCCGGTTTGGCAACCATCTTGTTTCCGGTATGACCGAAGCCAATCGTCACTTCCTGTTTGGCAGCCATCTTGCTTCCAGTATGACTGAAGCAAGAATTTGCCATCAAGACTGCCCTAATGTATCTTCCATTTCTCACCAATCCCCTCGTTCTATCATATATATATATATATATATATATATATATATATATATATATATATATATATATATATATATATATATATATATACAGTATATATATTATAATAATAATAACTGAACTCAAATAGGT
This sequence comes from Acipenser ruthenus, assembly GCF_902713425.1. NCBI lineage: Eukaryota > Metazoa > Chordata > Actinopteri > Acipenseriformes > Acipenseridae > Acipenser > Acipenser ruthenus. Next base: position 5,420,522 of record NC_081195.1, read on the forward strand.
AAGGTTATTGGTCTACAAAATGTAGTCAAACATACATTTTTGTAATAACAGGAGTTTTAGTATTCTGGTTAGTTTGGCAAGTTGTTATTTGCTATGATTTAAGTAAGATAGGAATTAGTTGATTCACCTACAAAATATGTCTGTTTTAATATCAACATAATGAGCTGCTGTGTCAATAATTTATAGTATGTTTATTGTTAATAACACTGCACTGGATATGTATAGCTTTCTGGTCACATTTGAGAACCATTTTTATCTACTGTTTTGGTCAGTCTGCTGTGGGCTGTCTCAGAGCAGTGTATCATGCAGTGTATACATGTCCTTTTATATTATACAGCATTGTAAGCTATTCTCTATATACATGCAGACTACAAGGCCTCGAAAGATGAATTTGATGCATTTTTAACCAGTTAACTATGACTATAAAGCATGGTATAATGTACTCTGTGTTTATTTTTTACATCCTTCTTATAAATAATGCATAACACATGCAGATGTTGTCAAAATATGATTAAGCTATTAGTTTTCGAGTTTTCATAGTTAAGAATGTGTTCGGTATGTAACTCATCATAACTCATATTTAATATGGACAGCATCTTGTAAGAGACATCATGTACAAATTAATGCTATCATGGTTTGTAATCATTTTGCTTAAAATCATGTTAAATGAGGAGTAAAATTAAATAATATTGCATGAATTGTGTTTCACTAATTTCGTGTCTCAGTATATTAGCGGAGCTTTCAAAAAGATGGTAAACAGTATAAGGCCTTACACAGTGTATCTATCTGTCTGTCTATCTATCTATCTATCTATCTATCTATCTATCTATCTATCTATCTATACACATACTTGCCACCCTATCTAAAATAAGGATTGACATGATGGTTATCCTACTTCACAGGTATTATCATCTTAACATGAAGTTAATGTATCCTGTGGGTGCCAGCAAGGTTGAAGTTGGACCCCTTTAATAATAAGTGGTGAGAACAGATTTGTCATTGAAGTGGGCAGGTTGCATTTTAGTTAAACAATTATAGAACACCGTTGACTGCTGAGATCAGAGGAAGCCTCATGCTGCCCCAGCTGGAGCAAGGCACAGTTTGTATTGCGGGTTATTGGAAATATTCATAGAATGGACAGCAATTCTGATTGTTTGAACAAGCTTTTTTATGATGATTTATTTATTTTAGTAAACCACAACAATAAAAAAAACACACATAATAAAATTAATTACTTTATTACATATACAATACCATCAATTTCTGTTTTCTGATACCAGTGTGCTTTATGAATATTGAATATGGTCTAGTAGGCTTTATATAGTTGATCTACTGTTAAACACATTTTAAAAATCACAGATTTAAACAATGCCCTTGTTCCCAATGGTACAGATTATGGATTACAGAAAAGCATATTATAGACTGAAGTTGGTAACACAAACAATCTACTGACAGAAAATGTCTGTTATACACTGTTGTGTCATATATACAGTCTGTGCATGTTTAATGCAGAACATTAGAATATATTCTTAAACACAGAAAAATATATTACTTTTTCATACTGAGCAGCACTGCAAAAATATAATCCTTCTCTTTTAAAAAAAAAAAAAAATTCACACTGGTTGCTCATTACTGCTCTGTGCATAAACAGCAACAGGAATCCAGTAAGTACATCTGCAAAGTTGCTTGAATAAAATAATGTTTACACATTTAATGAAGCACACTGAACAATTTGTTTGGTAAATCTAGAAAATGCCCAATCCCATGCCAAGCTGCATTCAGATTTAATCTACAAAACAGAGAGATTGGGCTAGGTTTACACCTTGAGGCCTATAATTGGCTTGTCTTTAGGGTTTCAAACCTTGGACTGATCTTCTAATCTGCCCTGTAGTTTTTTTTTTGTCCCCACTGGTACTGGTATGTCAATAGTATTTCAGTAATTAACAAAGTCACATTGTCAGAGAGATCAGACAGAAGGATTACTCCTGCCAAGTTCCACTGCAAAACCTGAAGTTGTTCCCATAGTACTGCAGATAAAAAATGCAAGAGTTTGCTGATGTAACATTCCCATTACAACAGTAATCTCATAAGCGAAGGTAAGAAATAGCATCTCAAAGGAGAAATTGTTTTATTCCCAACAAACTGATCACATTAAAAAAACGATCGCATTAAACCGCTCATCAACAGTAAGTTCCAATTCAATTTTAAAACTAAATTTTACTTTTCAGTTATTTCATTTCTAGAAATGTTTCACAAAACCGTGCTTACATTTACATGTTTAAAGTTGTAAAGTACAGCTTGTAGTAAACTAATGCATAAATAAAGATAAGCAGCTTATAACATTGAAATTCAACAGCTCACCTAAAATGAATGCAATGCGTTGACTCCTGTGGCAATTGATATTGGGAAAATACAAGAGAAATTGTTTCAAAGCTGGTATGGTATGTTTTTTTTTCTGTTTGTTTAAGTTATGGAAGTTGTCCTTGCAGGCTCCTTGGCTATGGGTTGGGATTATTAAGTGAATATGGCACTCTGGTACTTGCAGAGGCTGGAACATATTACATGCTCAGGTTATTATTTACATTTATTATTTGGAAGTGCTACTTGACCTTTTACAAGAGGAGCACAACCTGTATTCAGTGTAACTAAAGCCACAGCTTATTATACAAAGGGCTTTAGAGTGTGATGCTGTACAAAGCCCCTTGTAACACAAGGCATGGCCCCAGCACTGTGTTAGTATTAATGTTGATTTCCAACATGTCTCTAAAACCTGTTCTCTAATATAACCCAAAGCTGCTCAAAAGCACATCCATAGAAAACAACGAAACCATGTTGCACAAGAGGTAAATATTACATTTGAGTCAGTGGTGAGAACATATTGTTTCAATGAAGAGATATAGTTTGTGGGTCAATTTATGGTTTTCTGTAATTGCAAAAATAATAATAAAAAAAAGGATTTATTGTGGAGGTACAAAGAAGACCATTGATGTGTGGCTTTAAAAAATACTCGATAGTAAAACTCATCTGGACATCATTACAAGGAGTGCCCCTCATGTTACTGTATGTTTAATGTAGCCTAGAATGAGCCTGATGTGAATACCCTCTGTTGTGATTAAATACATCATGAGGGTACAAAATAAAATACGCTCAGTGGAAAACTCTGTTCATGCTAAAGAAACCATTTCTTTGCTGTTTTCAAATCTTGTTATGTGGTGCCCCTCAATTCATTTGTCCTTTGTTCCGTATTTGTAATCATTTGTCCCTGATTTGTATGGTGGGATGCCTAGAGGTATTCTTCATGTTATCACACCACTGAGCCCCCTTACATTAATGAACAGCTTAGGGATAATTAAGAGGATAGCACCAGCCTTAGGTACAGTAGCGATGGTGTTCTCGCAGAAGCAGAGAAAAGTAACTGCTTTATTTAAATTAATGTGGGATGTCTAATAGAAAGTGTAGGGATTGGTGGCCTCTGGGCTGAACCAGCAAACCAGACATACTATATTCAGGCATGTTCTACATCAAAGTCTGTATAATAAAACAATATTTATGTAGCATTAAAAACATTGCATTAATAGTTGGTGATTTTTAAGCGTAGAACACCTTTTATTTGAAAGCTTGCTTACATGACATGCCACCCAATCCAATTGAATTAATAATGGGGGTGCCTTAATGGAGATGCCTGCTTAAAGACTACATTCATTATTTATATCCAAGCATTTTCTGTCAGATGAAACACAATAAAACATAAATTGTTTGTTTTGTACGGAATTGTTTTGACGTGGTCTTAAGTGCACCCTTGCATCTTCAGAACCCAATGGTCATCCAGTTTAAAAATCACACTTGTTCTGCGTTTTGAATGTTGCTTAGTTTCAGCACCCTTTACAGACCATACTGAAGAATAGTAACTTTCTTGGTCCAAAAATGTCTGAATATTTAAGCAAATTAAAAACATACCATGATGAAGTCTTGCCTTAATTTCTAGTTCATAACAGTTTAAGAGAAGGGGAAGTCATTCTGACTTACATTTTTAAATCTGTTATATTCATTCACTGTACAAATACACTTACCTAAAATGATCTGTGTCTGCCCAAGATTATCTGTTTAATTAAAAAAAGAGAAATTGCTATCAAAGCTGTCTTTGTATTTAAAATTCCAGTTTTTAAACTTCATGCAGATCAAGAGGGCTTAAATCACTGCTATTCTTGACTTTTAACAGCATTAATAAATACATTAGAGATTGGAAGGATACAATTCTGTCTTGTTAGGTTATAACCTAACTTGCTATTTGCTGTTGCAAGGACTACTAATGGGACTGAAACAAGATTTATTACATCTAAGACATCCTGCTTAACATTAGCCTTGTCATTCCATTAATAACAACTGCTTATGAGCTATCTCCTTGGCATCTTTGTTGTCCTGAAAACTTAAAACACAGAGTGTGATTCTTTACAGTGTGTTACATTGCCCCCTCTGGGTATTCCTGGCCATTATCCCATTTGGTTATATTCAAAACTGCGGCCTCCTGAGAGAGCATTAGGGCTGACCTTTAACCCTAACAATATTCCTGGTTCAAATGGCGTAATAACACGCAGTGAGTATTTACAAGCATGTTTATAATATAATAGAGTACTGCTGTGAACATTAGCACATATTTTCTGCTCAATCAGGTTTTGATGTAGAGCTGGGCCTGCACCCTGGAGAAATTGCAGTCCCCAATAAGCTATGCTAGTAGAACACCATTGAACCTAAACAGCTTACATAACAAAACTGAATGGATGCAGATTAGCAAGCAAACATATACATTTGAAATGTTGCACGTCCCAGAAGCATACTCGCAAGCTACACAATGTCTTGGAGTCTGCCCACTAGAGGAATCAGCTTTGGAGGGGCCAAAGTGTGTTGCTAAATACCCAGAACTGTAGATTTCTAAACAGTGAGTGGATCAGATCAGGGATATTAACCACTGCTCAAAAATGAAAACACAACTAGGATCTTCAAAAACCGACGCATGTTTTCTGCTGAATGTTGCTAACTTTTTTTTTATATAGCTGTAGCACTGGATACATACTATGGGACATTTCAGTGATGATCTTATGTTCAGGGCATTTTAAAGATATGGTTCAGTGGCATTGACTAACTCTACCATATAGTGCTATCATTAAAATATTTCATTTCCATGTTTATATGCATTTCAAACATGTTAAAAAAAACAACTCACATAACATACAATATTTGTAATAATTAAAATATTTCTAAATTAGTTTGAAAATGATTGTTGTTGTATGTAGTGTTTCAGATTAATAGCAAAATGGTTTATGATGAACTGCATGCAATTCTAATTTCACACTTTTAATTATATTTTTCTTGAAAATCGTTTCAAACTGAGACAACTTTGAATGCTGGTGAAACATGATTAAACACTTTTACTGTATATGAAACAGAAAACATTGTATACTTGAGATGAGAGTCTTCTTCATGTAAATGATGAGATGGATGCATACTTTATTCCTAAAATAGCTAACTTTCACCCCACTTTTAGTCGAGTGTATCTTGCTGTGTTGTGTTGCACAATATATATTCCTTTTTTTAATTACAAATTGTAAACAGTGTTTCTGCAATAGATACTAAATAAGTAGCTTCATATGCTGAGAATTTGTGTAACCGCATCCCCTCCCATCCCCTCCCTCTATTTCACAGGGTAGTAATAGTTATTGCGGAACCTGTCCCTGTCATTTTTTTCATCAGATCAGGGAACACGTCATCTAGATTTCTAAACAAGAAAGAACAGAAATGCACTGTAACGTTATACCGTGCAGTATATACATGTATATGTAACCTCTCAATAGGAAGCACTTGGTAATTGTGTTTTACATTTTGCGCTGCAGACCGTTTGTCACTTGATTAACCTACATGCAAACCTAACAACTGGATGATATGCTTCACAATTCATCTGCATCTCTTTCTCAGTCATGAGATACTTAAATTGCAAATTCTTCTGAACTGTAACCCAGTGTCTTATGGCTCTTGATTCTACATTTCCCTGTAGATGGCCTGTCATCAAGATGTGTCAGAGTTGTAGTGTGTGACTGGTACCAAATGGTGAAGCTCTGTGAGAGCACAATGTAATTGTATAAGGTAGTCAATGGAATTGATAACACCAGCCACAATGTTAAAACAGTGTAATTCCTTCACCTTTGTCCCAATCCACCCTAATGAAGACACAAGTTTACGAGAGTCAGGAAAAATAATGTACCTACAGCATCAGAGAGGGGGTGGGGGGATTTATGATTTTTCCAGGACCTGTCATTTGCATTAATGGAGGTTAAAATTTTTGAGTGAAAGAAATGCTATACCCAAGGAGCTATATATATATATATATATATATATATATATATATATATATATATATATATATATATATATATATAGTTAGCTCCTTGAGTATATTTTTCTTGTATGTACAGTGTGCAAGCATATAATAATCTAATATTTTTTGTTATTATTATATTACATTTCGTAAACCAAATAATTACATCAGGCAAAATAGACCTATGAGTACAAGTACTAATAATCATCTAATTACAGCATGTTTATCAAAACAGATTTAAACACTCTGTAACCTATCATTAAATCTCCATTGATTGTAGTTTGTTCCCTTGCATGTGCGTTTTAATACCTAATGACTTTAATGGAAGTTCACACTGTGCACATTGTGTTCATTAAAGCTGGTGCTATTATCCTTGTTCTGAAGTTGAAAGTGTCACTTGTAATAAGGAAGCTTGCAGCTATTTCATACAGATACATGTATTTAACCCTTTGACATAACGAGCATTAGCTAAACCTATTGAATAAAACTAAATGAGCTGTTACCATATGGTCATAATATCCATATAGGGCTAAGGCACCAACGTGAGACATGCAGCGTTCACACAAACGGATGTAGGACACAGAAGTGCTTTATAATACATTAGACAAATACTATATGGAATAATATCAAAGCCATAGACATGTCATGTTGCCATGGACATATGTTATGAGCCTGTGAGAAAATGCAGTGGATGTGAAGAGAATACACTTGTCTGAAAGGAGAGGAGGATGATGACCATGTGAGACGGTTATTGCAGCTTTATCCACATGGAACTTGAAGGAAGTCATCTTCATTCCATGCAAGTATGCATTGACATCATTTCCTGAAACACACTACCTATATTTGAAATCCTCTCTGCTAAGGACTATTTGAAGTGTGCTGCGGCATCTTCTCTAGATTAAGTCATTTTCCAAGTGGTGATGTTCTGAAGGTTCTGAAGGGATTCAGGTCCCAGCATGCAGCCTATTCAGAGCTGATGTTGGGGGGCCACTACAAGTTCAAAAATGAAATACTTTGTGGGACCTCACTTTGCCACAGGGTATACTGCAGTCCTATGGAAAGACATATAGCTGTCACCCAGAGCAGACTATATATTATTGATAAAAAGTAGACACTATATCAAGCCCTTTGCAGTGTGAATGTACTTTAATCATGCATGAATTATTCTTGAACTGTCCTATGTTGTAGTTTTATCAAGTTTAAGTCAACATGATGAAAATAGTAAATTCTGAAATGTGACCTTATCCAGTGACCTTATATATGGCTTTTAGACATGTGTTATTTCTGTTTATTTATTTATTCATTTATTTAATAATTTTTACTGACTTATTCCGCTACAGTTACACTCCAAAATTCAGAAAAGTTGTGAGGCATTTTACAGAATAAATAAATAAATAGATAAATGGAACTTTAGGGTAATACAGTAAATACTGTACAATTGAAATGCATAATGAAATCAAGAAAATATATACACATACTGTATAAACAAACACACAACCTGAAAAAATAGTAATAAGATATATACAAAACAATACAATGGATATTCTATAATGCTTTAACCTTGCAAAATACATTTTCAGAATTTGACCAAGTACGTCTAGCACAATAGGCTTTAATCACACTGTATTGTTTTACATAATTCATTTGATTTTATAAGCATTTGTTCACTACAAATTAATCTTGCTGAAAATAGCCAGAGGTATAGTTTTCATTTCACTATCATTTAAAAGCAGTAATAAATAGCATGCGAGCTAATATTTATTAATGTGTGCAGGCTAGCCCTGGTTTTCATCTCTGTAGTTGCCACAGTGCAGTGCTTTTTAATCTATTCCTTGCAGATGAAAGTCCTGGTAATTGCTATATATTCTTCATTGTTTCAAAGACCTTTGATGATCCCTGAGCTCGGCTTTATCAGAAGACAAAGTAATTAGGAAAGAAAAATGAAGAGGAAAGGAAAGCAGTGATTGTGGGTTGTGGTCTGATTGTAAGATTTAACAATACTTCACAATTTAAGGACACAACTTCTAGCTTCACATGTGTCTCACAGAAAGGGTTTAAAGATGTGTCTGTGTCGATTTTTTGGTGTATCTATGAAAAGTATATGATATATACAGTATGTATATTGCTGGATGTGTATATTAATATAGAGAAGTATGGAATATGTGTGTTTAGAAGAAGAAGGTTCATTTCAGCTTTTTATTTGGAATTTGGGAGAAATGTTGTCAGTAGTTTATAGAATAAAACAAAAATGTTCATTTTACCCAAACACATACCTATAAATAGTAAAACCAGAGAAACTGATAATTTTGCAGTGGTCTCTTAATTTTTTCCAGAGCTGTATATATATATATATATATATATATATATATATATATATATATATATATATTTAAAAAGAAACTATTAATCCAGGATATCCTAGTTTAAATGCTGCATCTCATTTCCTGTGGATTTCTGTGTATGCCTAACTTTACAGCTGGGTGTAAAGTGAAAAGTAAAGGCACTGGAAAGTAAAGTGACTGACTAGGGTCACACCATTCGACAGTACTTGGGCTTGGCTTGTCTATATATATATATATATATATATATATATATATATATATATATATATATATACCATTTTAACATGTATTTATAGAGGCTCACATAACACTGTAATTCTTCATTGAAACATCTTGAAACCTGTTAATTGTGGAATGGGATATTAAAATTGCTTTTCACCAGCTGAAAGTGTTGAAATCTGTTGTATAATGATTAGGTTTCATGGTGTTCCACTAAAGAAAGACCTACCTGCCAGTAAGAAGCTACCAACTAGTAGCTAATCTGTTAACTTTGAGTTAATAAGTGCAGTTAATTGTCTTAAAGTTTTAATCAAATTTCTGCCGGTTTTACTGTCTTTCTTTAGGCACAGTGTTATTTTGTAATAACATTTACGACTGATATTATTACATTTATATATATATATATATATATATATATATATATATATATATATATATATATATATATATATAAACCCATAAGCTTCAGAAACAGACTAAGAAATCAAATCAAGAAATCAAAGATATATCGAATTGAATTGAGTCAGGTTTTGGAGAGGAAGTTGTAAGCGTCCTCTGTTTGAAAACAAAGCTGTCTTACTGGCACAAATTGCCCAGTGTAGTGTTAAAAATATGACAAGGCAGGGTAGACATATTTTCTCAAACTGTAGCAGGGAAAATGGCAAATCCCACTCATGCAGACACCTAGTAATGGAAAAGATGCCTAACCTCTACCATAGATAACAAGCCGCATGCATAATATGTGCAAGATAAATGGTGCACAAAAACCCACTCTGTGATGCTATGTAGGGAATTCATGGTCTTCCTCCTGACCTGATGTGTGTAAAATAAGCAGTCTGCGTAAATTCCCCAGGGCATCTAGACTCTTAGGAATTAGTATCTGGTCCCCAGCGTACATCAGAAGTAATTGTTCACAATCTACCCTGAAATGGCACTAATTTGGTGCAACTGACAGTCATTGCTTAAAAAGGGCCCTAGAATGAACAATCACAGAGACCTACCAGGTGTTCTTAAGAATTTCTGGAATCAATCAATGTAGCTAGATTTAGCTCTGGGGTTCGCAAAGGGAACTATTGATAATTATATTTTCTTCATGCTCAACTCTGCCATGTAAATATGTTGGTTCAGGATACAGTATAGATGCAGCAGAATGTGTTATGGGTACCCATTGGAATTGGAGAAGTTTTTTCTAAGTGGAACTAGCCAGTCCTGTTCTTTTTACTGGGCTTTTGAAATTTGGAGAGGACATTCTAAGGTAGATACAGTAAATACAGTGTTCCCTGAGTTCTGGACCTGGGTCACCGGTATCACATCTTGAGGCACCTGCTGTTCTTTTAGATGCTTTTATTGACCATCCCAACACTGCAGCATTTCAGATGATATCCCATGACTGCACTCTTATCAACAGTGTGTATAAACTGTTCTAAGCAAACAGGGTTTTCATACTCAAGAATGTTAGCCAACCCTAAGATAAGTTATTGTATTATTGTTAACTTACCACCACACACATGTTTTGTACAGCAGGGGATTTGGTGTGCCGGCATTGAAACAGTTTCATAATTACTTCCACGCTCCCAGAGAAAATGTGTCATTAGAGAATAAAGAAAGAAACATGTAATTTACCACAATTTACACATTAAACACTATCAGACAGTAAACTGCATTATTAATGAATGCATAGAGCCAGTATTAGTTTGATCTGACCCGGCAGTACATTCATCACAAACAATGCTCACCTTTCAGTTAATTATGCAAAGCCTTGGAGCATTCAACTTTGATTTATATCGAAATGAGCACGCTGACTTCTTTAAACAAGCATTCCTCATGTGTGATGTGTTAAAATGCAGTGTTTTTATTTAAATAGTCGTATTCATCATATACAGATGTTTTTAATATACTGGCATAAAGACCTAATAAAAAACGGAGAACAGCCCAACAGTTGTGTAAACGTTATGAATTGGTATATTGACCACTTGCATATTTTTTTCTCTGCCTCATTCATTTTATACTTTTAAGCGTACATTCTATCAATGACTCAGTGTGTATGTTGTAATTCAATCTTGGTATAATAGAATTATATTAAATGAAATGCATTTATAATAACATTAAAATCTAAGAATGGCTGGAATATATATATATATATATATATATATATATATATATATATATATATATATATATATATATATATATATAGATAGATAGATAGATAGATAGATAGATAGATAGATAGATAGATGAGCTTCAGTTAGTTACAGGAAAATAATTCCATCTAGGGTTTATGTGACGTCATAAACTGTGAAACTGTCTCGGGGTGCACATGAGTCAAATATGGGTCAAAGGTCAAGTATAATCTGCTAGACTAATATGCCATTTTGACATCACTACTGTGGTATTATGCCTTTTTTTTCGAATGACTCAGGATGGAAATATAGCCTTTATCCATGTATTGTGAGTGTGTGTGTGTGTGTGTATATATATATATATATATATATATATATATATATATATATATATATATATTTGTGTTTGTGTGTGTGTGTGATTTCAGTAAAGTGATTAAGTTCATACACAATGTTGTGGCTTTGTTGTTTTGAAGTCTGCGTTGTACCATGTTTGAAAGTTTCCCTTGATTGAATACCAGGGGTTTAAGCTTACCATGAACAGAAGCATGATCCAACAGATCAACAGCCTGTGTTGTCCCGTGGGCCTTTCCCTTCGTTAATGACAATCCTTCTCCATCTGACGTGGTCTCGCTCCACAGTCCACGCTTTCCCAAGATTCATTCTGAGCTCCTGTAAAATGCCATCATTATGCTGTGCATTCATTGGTGTTCCCTTTTGTGTGCCCTTAACACCAACAGACATTTATTTGGCATCCTGCCCCTGACCATCTAAACATGAGCCCAAACCTTCTCCTGTCTCAACTGAATGTGTACTATAATGTCTTCTTTTAAACTGTCTGAAGTTAACACTGGTCTATGAATATTTCCATTAACATTTGTAAACGATACAGAATTTGTCAGTCATCAGTAGACCCCTGCTATGCTTGGAATCTTGAAACTGTTTTAGATTTTAAGGTAGACAATTAGTTTTCAGAACCCTGATCTGATTAAGTATAACAAACAAATAAAAATAAATATATGGACTGAAAATTATGACACGAACTAGCAGACTTTAATCTTTAGTTGGGTCCCGTATTTTCATTTACGTATCCCAATACCAATAACAAAAAAGCATGCCTCTCCATACAGCTGATTCGCATGACATCTAGTATTCACTTAAACCTTCAGGAAAAATACCTTGGGAAATATGATGTCCAATACCAGTACTGAAACTAATCTTTGCCACAGGTATACAAATCACTGGCTCTGTGCTACTGCTGTGCAACTTCTCTCAAATGAATGCCTGGAGTGTAACTGTAAACAAATCATGGCAGTAATGATCATAAAAATGAACCATCCATCAAGTACTGCTTGTCTGTGAATCCACGACAACGGTATGATTGGTCTGCAATCCTAGCATCAACTGGGACCAATGCTCTAAACCTGTGGCATGAATCCACTGACTTCTTACATGCACCATCCATTTACAGTACCATGTCTACACATATAGTATGCACACGCATCCCTACACCACATTGTTAGCTTTAACAACAAGTTTATTTTCCTACTGTGATCTTGTCATTAAGCCTGTTTGATGCAAAGGTTAAAATACTATAGAAATATGATGGAGTAGATGAAGATCTTACATTTACTTACATGTTCATAGCAAAAAACAACAACAACAAAAAAAAAAAAAAACAGCATTTCTTCAGTTGTTTTTTTTTTGTTTTTTTTTTAACAACGCTTTACCTAATTAATCCTGAAGTGGTATCCTTGAGGTAGACAGAATCTACTGAGTTCCCATTCAAAGCCACAATGTGATTTAATACCATTAACATAGGTAAAATGACTTGAAAACTTGATTACCAGAACAAAGGGCTTTACTTAGCAAACTACAATATCTGGTAATTCTATTTTTGTAACAAAAAAAGTTTGCATTAAGGAAATAATGTTTTATTGAATTATATATACAACTGAAATTCTTCTTGCTAAATTCTCTCACACCAAATAAATATTTTCAGTTGAAAATCCCCCATGCTGCCAAACACACACACACACACACACACACACACACACACACACACACACAGACACGCAAACACACACACACACACACACACACACACACACACCAGCATAGGAAATCAATAAGTACATGTGGAAACCAACAGTTTTGAAATTGCTTTGTGTGTGTTAATTGAATTTTCATGTCCAAATTCCTTTTGGAAAACCAGGCCCACTGAGTTTATGGCTCCTTGACGGGTTGAGCAGTAGGGGTGTTTTTTAGGAGCATTATGCTTTATCCAGGTTGATTTGAGGATATTATTTTTTATCTTTTTTTCACAAATTGATATCTTTTTTTCCCTTTCACGTTTTTTGATAGTATTTATCACACTATGCAAATTAAAGAAATAAATAATAATAATAATAATAATAAAGGACTCTTTATCTGATTGAGTGTCAAAAACGAAATAGTTAAAGCTTGCAGACAGAATTTATTTTGTATGCACATTAATGGGCACTTCTATTTTTCCTGGAGGCTAGAATCCGTTTTGAAATTCATGTTTGATAAATTCCCTGGCTTTCTGAGTAATTTAGCCGTCTGTGGGGCTGTTGATCCTTTGAGTGTATTTTTGAACCTTGGGGACTTGCACACTGCATCTGCATATCCAAGTTCAAATATATACTCAAGATGATTGGTTTAAACATTAAGTTGTTGATCTTCCTCCTGATAGATTTGTCAGAATGTCTCCCATTTCATTTCTAAACTATGTGGCTAATCCCTAAATACCCCTCTCAAATACATCTTTACTAAATTCATTGATTGAGTTAGTAAAACTTACATTCTGAGGTCATTTCGTAGTCAAAGCATGGAATGCATATTCTCCAATCCATTTATTTTCCATAAGACAGATAACAGGGCCTGATAGTTCTTACATATCAATTAGACTTTAGGAACGCACAACAACTGGTCAGTTAATGTGCTCTCAAGACAATCATCCCAGGCAGATTGGTATTGCCTTTAAACTGACCAGATAAAACACTAAGTACACATGCTACAGAGATCTCAATGAAGTTCAAATAAAATGTGGTTGGATTTGTGTGCCCCCTTTCCATTTCTCCGGCACCTATTTTTCAATAATTATCATTTTTTATATAAGGAATTGGTTCACCGTTTATACATATTGTGTATGGAATGCTGCCAAAAAAAAAGGTTTATTTAAAACCTGTAATGCAGTGTTATTGCCAGTTTACTTAAGTGGAGCTTTCTTAACATCCTTATTACCATTCATTTTGCAATCTGAATGAACCCATGTATTGCTAGTACCTGCTACGTTTTTACTCACACAGCAATGCTCGTATAGGGAACAGACAAGATATACTTGGTGTGTCTTGTTATGAGCCACTAATTACAACAATAATTTGCAAACTACACAGGAAGCATATTTACAGCATGCCATATGTAGATGATGATACTAACGAGCTAATAAAGCAAGCTAAATTCATGCTTAGGATTATTATATGCTGTTGCCAACATGCTTGAACGTAGAAGAACTAATTGCTACAGTAAACAAAGACAGTGGAAATGATTTATACTGTGGCTGAATTGCAACTTGTTATTTATTTTTGCATGATATTATACTAACCACAATACTTTGCCGAAATTGTCATTCAGCACCAATGAATGCAATTAGAGTTTAATGGGCTTTAAAGAGCAAGAGTGGGAAAATGTAGGCTACTGAAATAACAAAACAAAAACACAGCCGTTGAGAAACATTGTGTCAGTCTCTAAAGAGGTTAGAGGAGGTGCAAAAAACAGGTAACAATATTATTTTAATGGCTCCATTCAGAGATAACAGACAAAAATAACTGCTGCATTATTCATTGTTATACATCGTTTTACAAACAGAAAAATACTATTTGGCAAAAAGTTAAACTTTGCATAAGGGTAAAAAACTGAACTGCCAATGGTGCGCAGGTGAATCCTAAATTAAAATATTCAACTTTTACTTTTATATTGACATATTTAGAGGCCTCATTAAAGCACTGGTTAATAATGTCAGACTAGACTTTATGTATTATTAATACCTAGTGCAGAGAAGTAATAAAAATGCATGTAGGTTTGATTAGTGGCCATACACTACATGGGAATGGTAATTACAATTAATTTAGCTATGTTTATATATATGGAAAAAATAGTCAGTGGATATTACTGAAAAAATATTCAATAGAATATTTAAAATGATACCACCAATGAAGTAAAAAAAATGTATGTATGTCCAATACATGGGAAACTAATTCTCTGACCACGTCTGTCACAAAAACTGTGTTCATGTGTATTTGAAATACTACATTCATTTTATATAACTACAGTATATAAGATTAGTGCGTTTTTAAAAATAAACGTCTATACTGCCAAACTGGAGAACCTGGAACTATGTATTTATTATTATAACTACATTTGTAACAAAATCTGTAAATAACTTAATTAAACACTGAAAAGCGTTACACTGATATTTATGTTTATTTCTATTGAGGTACAGTGCAGTACATACGTGTATTTGTTTAAAACAAACAAGAATAAATACATACACAGGCCTACAAATGCTTTGAAAATGATTTGCAGGCCTGTGTGGCTACAAAAGTGGACATCCCAGTGCTGTTGATTCTAGGAATGTGTGTTCTTGGAATGCCACTTCATTAGTGGCAATCGAGCAGACCAAAAGCACGCCTGCATCATAACTATGTTACACAGGAGACTGGTCTTGTGAAAGGTATAAGTGTGTGTATGAGAGAGAGAGAGAGAGAGAGAGAGAGAGAGAGAGAGAGAGAGAGAGAGAGCGCTTCTGTTCATTTGTCCTTGGCAATGTTTAGGGGAATTCAGAATCAAGTCACATCATCTTCATACCTGCAGGACTCAGTTTGATAAATAATTGTGCTGTATGTAAACATATCAGTTTCGAAACCACACTCTGGTTGAAAAGCCATTTGCAGGTACCCGGAACAAGGTCAGGCTCAGCTTGCTGCCTGAAGCAACAAATGTAACCCTCCTCACTGTGCACCTGCACAACCTTTCAAAGCCACTGTGCCTCAGGCCCTTAGCTCTACTTTCTTGAAACTGTGCCATTGTAACTTGCAGAATCATTAAGGCAAATACATAAGAACTATTTATAAACTTCACATTCTGTGTATACTGAAACAAAGCTGTCCCAGTTGTAATTTAACAACTATTGATGTTTAATCTGGTTACGGATATGCTGACAGCAGGCTGATATCAGGAAGCATCTGTAAATCCCAGCTAGCAATAAAAAATAAATACAGAAACCCAAAATAATATTTGAGACTCACTTTTGTAAATCATACACCATTCCCCCCCCCCCCCCCCAAAAAAAAAAAAGAAGATTAACAGGTACAAGAATAGGGATGTGCAAAAAAAAAAAAAAAAAAGGCAAAAATCTCCTTCTTTATTAATATCAGCTACCTTTGAATTTGTATGTGCTTGGTACCACTTGGTGGCCGAACATTGAAATTGCATTATTATATTAAAATATCATTTTAATGTGCCATTTAATGTGTAATTAAATTCAATGTGAAATGTAACCAATGAACAGGCATTTTGTAGTGCTTTGCCCCAGATTTGCAAATATGTTTCCGTTCACAGCTAGCTTGCTTGAATGTCGAAAGCAAATTGTCTGCAAACATTGAGTGCACATATATTTGTATTGTTTTCTCCCCAATTTAATAATGTCCGATTATTTTTAGGCTCAGTCCGCTGCTACCACCGCTGTGCTGACTTGGGAGGGGCGAAGACGAACACACACTGTCCTCTGAACTTACAGGCAAGCCCGTAGGCGCCCGGCCAAACACAGGGGTTGCTGGTGTGTGGTGACCAAGGACACCCTGGCCAACCTAGCCCTCCCTCCACCCGGGCAGTGCTCGGCCAATTCAGCACCGCCCCCTGGGAGCTCCCATCCTCGGTTGGCAAAGGAATAGCCTTGATTCGAACCGGCGACGCCCAGACTATAGGGCGCATCCTGCACTCCACGCAGAGTGCCTTTTGGGAGCCCTTGATAGTGCCATGTTTGTTTGTTTGTTTTTTCCTGAATGGTCTTCATTATTTTCCCAGATTTTAAGAATCAGAATTGTATCTATTTTTTTATTCCTTTTGATAAAATTTGTTATAGTGTCCTGTGGGAGGGTAGTGGGTGGAGCTTTAGGGAAGGACCAGAAATGACAGCACACAGGAGCCGGAAGTGTCATTTAGTCCTTGGAGCCCTGTACCATCAACGGTACAGGCAGGATTTTATTTTAACAAACAAAAATAGAACAGTCCAGTATTCCAGAAAATAAACAAGAAAACCACCTGGAATACCAGCGATGGTAAACTCAGGTTTCAAATAAAAAGAATAAACAAAAACGTCCCGTTACACACAACAATAAAGGAAGCACTGGGTTTCTCTGTGCTCCTGCAGTGGGTTTCCTCTCACCGCCTCCTGGCCCCCTTCCACGGATTACTGGCTTGTCCTGGGTTTCTTCCACTGCGGCAATCCACCAAAGTCCCTTAAGTTTCAAGCTTCTGCGAATTACAGCAGTTTGATAAAACAAAACAACAACAACAACAACAACAACAACAACAACAACAACAACAACAACAACAACAAAGCACAGCACGTGTTTTCAGTTCAGGACAGGGGGCCGAATGGCAAAACCATACTGCTTAAATACTGCCAAGTCCCATCCCTGCAATCAGCACGCTGCCTCACGTCAGCCAATCGATGAGAACAGCACAGCTGATTGCAATGATGGGACCTGACGGCCGCATGGTCCCACCTTGGGCCAAGATGGCCGCCTGACCCGGAACTTCCTGTATGGTCAGAGTTCAGCCTCCTGACCCAATCACGGTCAACCCTACACAGCGCTGCCGGTGGTCGGGAGGGCGAATTACAACAGGGACTCCTTTCAATCCTGTCACATGTCCCTACCCAGATTCACAAAAAAAAGGTCCCAACAGCTGTGATCTATTGCTGGAAACTAATACAACAGAATTAATGAAAGTTAAATGGTCCTCCTCTGACAATAAGGACTTCTGACAGTATTAGGTAAAGACACAATATGATGACTTCAGAAAACCAACGGATCAACCAGCAATTCTGAAATTGTCATTAGCTGTTTTCCCAGTAAAGGGCTGTGATTTGGGGAAAGTGGTTAAAATGTCAATTGCTCTCCAGGTTTATAGTACTTGATGCTTCAGACTGTTTCTTTGGGGGTTAACAATAGAACTTGCATTCTGTTCCATTATCTGAACATTCTCAGGGTACACTGTATCTGCTCCCACAGAGATGTAGCTTTATAAAAAATTAAGCCCTGTAAGGAGGTTCAGTAACAGGCATACATTGAGCCATTGTTCTGAAGTGACCACTCAATCAAACTCCCCTGTTTGTTCAGTTGAATACCAATTTTCAGAGGATCTGCATTATACTAATGTGCAGTGCAGACTGCCAAACTCTTTTGACTACTGTTGTGTGTTCATGTGCATGGGTATATAATCAGTTGGATTTTCTCGAGGAGCAGAGGTTCATTTAATTTGCAACATAAATATGTTTTAGAGACTTCAATTGAGATCAAATTTAGGAGAGATATCTGTGTTGTTTTTTTTTTTTATTAGTAGTACAAAACTGTCTCAGTACTGTGTTCTCTGCTTAATTATGTTATTTTACTGGTCCTCTAGACCTGACACAAGGCAAATTTACATTACTGTACTCCTAATTAGCCAATAATCCTCAAGGATTTGAATGATGCATAGCCCAAGTAATTTATTTATTCACTAAATGTGAATTTTCTGTTGTCAGGTTAAGAGAAGCTGCACAATGACACGAAACAGCCTGGTGATGACAGTAGTCATCGTGTTTGCCTCCTGAGTCTCACTGTGCTAAAAGGCACACTTTATGTCTTTAGCAATCTCTCTTTCCATTCTAATGAACAAATGTTGTTGCACACTGGAAAAAATTGCTTGCCGTGATTAAAATCTGAGTAAAATGTACTTTTTCCAAGGGCAAATCCAGGATTTATTATTGGAATGCAGATAAATAAAGACACGTATGATGATAGGCTTTGGTGTCATAACATCGTAAGGATGTCATATCTTCAGGTAATACCACATGGTAATTCCAGGACACTTGCATTGCATCACAAAAGGATGAAAACAACAGTTAATACCGAGGTTTGCCAACTCATCCAAGTCTAGCTTCTACAGAAAGAACAAAGACAGGCTATGTGCATGTTCTGTGTGTGTAAATGTATTAATACACAGTTTAGAACTATTGTTGTCTACTAAACCTAGAATTCAGTTTTATGTTATTAAGCACAGCTGAAGAAGCATCCCATTAAGGCTGAAAATCACTTCAGGACAGAAGATTTCCCAAAGTGATTAATCTAAAACCGGTTTTAAGTATTAATTAAGAGACAAGACCACTTTGAAAGGCTTGCACTTGGATTCAATATAGATTTCATATAATATAAACTGATTTTTAAGTTTGGCTTTGATACAAGCTGTGCTCGAAGAAATGTTAACACTCCAGATCCCGTTGAGATTTTTGAGACTGACTTCTAATGATCAATAGCGTACCATGCTGAATGAAATGCTGTCACATAGGATGAGCAAAGGTTCAAGGGTAACTCATGAGCACTTATAACCCAGATTGTTGTCCTGTGGTTTTCTGATGCAATTCTACTGTTGTATTAGTTATCAGGTGCAATAACGTGTAATGCTTTCTTATGGTGGAGAGTTTTACTGCAATTGGATTGATCATGATATTATTACTCATTGTTCAGCCTGAATGAATTTAGTTTAAAAAGCTTCTTTTTTATTTTTTTATTTGGTAATCAGAAATTTATTTGACCCCATTTTTCTCCCAGTTTAAAATGTCCAATTGTATTTTTAGGCTCAGCTCACCGCTACCACCCCTGTGCTGACTCGGGAGGGGCGAAGACGAACACACGCTGTCCTCCGAAGCGTGTGCTGTCACCCGACCGCTTCTTTTCACTCTGCAGGCCCGCCATGCAGCCAACCCAGCTCTGGGCCGCTTAAAGGCAAGCCTGCAGGCGCCTGGCCAGTGTAAAGGGGTAGCTGGTGCGAGTACACCTTGGCCGACCTAAGCCAGACCCCCACCCCCCCGGGCGGCGGTGTGTGTTTTGTTTTAATTTTTTTCTTGTACATTTTGACCACTTTTTAAAACTTTTAAATTGCATTCCCTGCCTCAAGATGGCTTCACATATACATGTATGGACCTCTCAGAACTACATTTCCCATCATCCTCCTGCTCACATTTGTATCTGAGATGGATTTACCAGTGAGCAAGAGGATGGTGGGAAATGTAGTTCTGAGGCAGGGAATGCAATTTAAAAGTTTAGAAAAGTGGTCAAAATGTAAAAAATTAAAATTAAAACAATACACACACCTTAAGTAGCAACACATGGGAACATGTAACACAATAAAATAAAAAGGTCTTTATTTGTCCTTTAACACACTCCACGCAAGCCTATCAAAAATACTACACTAAATAGAATAATACTTCCTCAATATATTGTGTACCTCATATATAACATGCAACCCATATAACACGTCAAATGATGTTTTCTTAATTTTATAGGCATTGAAGTATAAAATAATAAATAAATAAAATATAAATACTTAGTCTGTACAAAACCACATCCTTTTAAAATCCACAAAAACAACAATTATCAGGATGTGATTACTTTAATGTACTTTAATGTAATGTTACTAGAAGTAAGTTACAAAAAGCTACAGTGTGGTATTGGATCCTACAGAGCTTGCATAGTAAAATGGAAATCAAAACTGCCTTTATATTAAATTACAGCAACGAGTTTGCTAACTAAGCCTGGTACAGTGTTCTGATGTGAATCATATAATGAACTTGCAACTGCCCTTAATTAAACAGCCTGCATCCCTTTGCATTCTGCTGTAATGGTGTCAAGCGGTGCAGCAATTAGTTGCACCTCTATGAAAGCAAACAGTGTTTGTAAATCATATAAATACAGCCAGGCTTGCTTATTGAAACCCTCCTGAAAACAAAATTAATTAGTATGTTATGTTTCCGAGACACAGTTCGGTGGATAATGCTTTAACATGGTACCCAAAGGACATTTGCCTTAGATTAAAGATGAACTATCCTATCTTGAGGCCTTCGTAATAAAATAAATAAAAATACCTTGATACCATCTAATTAGGAGTAGATTTGAAAAGAATATGTGTGTGTGTGTGTGTTTTCCTCTGCCTAATAATGTCAATTAGCATAACCTAATATATTAATAAAAGCAAAAACTGCTATATAAAATTGTAAAAAAATAAATAAATAAATAAATAAACAAGGCAAGGTTGTGCCTTTAGAAAAAAAAGATATTCTAATAAAACATTAAATTATATGTCATATATATACCGTATATATATATATATATATATATATATATATATATATATATATATATATATATATATATATATAGGCTGTAAGAAAATTGGGGGCCGTGAATTTGTTGCGGAAACCGCAACTTTTAACACAGACTACAACTTTTTATAGTTGCCGCAGCTTTTAATGTGACTACAATGCTTCAATTATTTATATGTAATTTCATTGTAAAATAATGTTGAAAAATAAACTGAAACAGAAAAGGTAACGTCACTCTCACATTGTCTTTTGCTAGTGGGGCACTGGTAGGCCTTGTCACCCTCTCCAGCCAATCAGTGATCTTCTTTCCTGTTGCTGTGGTTAGCAATGGGAAAGAAGACTGTTGGCCTTATTTACTTACTTACTGTTACATTTTGTGACTGAAGGTTAATTGCTGTTTTGCAAATACTGTAGTGGCTATTCAGTTTTGTGAGTGAGCTTTTACTGTTATGCAAGTATTGTGTGTTATGCGTCATTATTGCTAGCTGAAACTCTTCACTTGTAATGAAACACAGTGTAAAACTTTTTATTTCAAATGGTGATAAAGAGGGAGTCTTAAGAACTCATGTTATGGTTATCTATTTGTATGTTTTCTTCTTATTGTTGTTCTTGGACAAATGAACAAAAATTCATCTTGAAAGCAAGTATATATATGTGCAAACTGTTTATATTTATGACCGCACCTAAACTGCAACTGTAATATACAGTGGCCGCAACTTCTTGATAAAAAAAGTTTTTTAGATAAGTATACACAACCAAGCCTACTGAGAGCCTGTGATACATGCACTTGCCCTTTCAAATCTGAAAATGAGTGTGGGCTGGATGGCTTGGAGGATTGGCAATAGGATATGGAGTTGTTCACCTTTGGGTCACTGGCTCAGTTCTGGCCCATGATCTTAGTAACTCAAAGTCATTTCCATCTCAATCTGTCAGTCTGCTCGCCACTGTGACATGAATTCTAGTGGCCTCAAATTTTGAATAGAAAGCATATCCATCATGTGGGCATCTCTGCCTGTCAATGACTAGTCTGGCATAAACAGAAAGCTTTATAACAAGATGTTGGTCCAGCTGAAACCAGCATTCAAACCTGGGACTCTTCAAGAGCACTTGTCACTTTTCCTTTTTAACACCTAGCTTATTATACATAATAAAGCACGCATTGGGAACTCCATGATTTAATATATAGACCATAACATAATGCTGTGGTAATGAATGGCATGTCCCACCTAATGGCAGGTATTAGGGTTATCAGATCGTATGAAGAAGGGGTGCATGGGGTTATTGGTTTTTACAGGTTGATGGATTTTTATATTCTGTCCAAGGCGGGACTACACAGAGTGGTTTATTATTTAGTAATTTACCGTGCAGCCAGGCGTGTTTGGTTTAATGTAGGATAAACGTATAAATCTGATGTATAAATCCCACCAGTCACTTGAACTGGTGCGCAGTGAACTACAGAGCTTGATGTGTATATACATTTCAGCTGTGCTTATTTTCTTTGATAGCGAAGAAGGCAATAGATAACACAATGACAGTGGCATCCCCTGAGACTGTAAAATGTGAGAGCAACACACCATCAGGTTAGTAGGTCATTACTGTATGAGCACTGAGCCATTAATTGACTACTGTACCGGGCTCAATCTGTGTCAGATTATGGCTCTTGGCAATAAAAACTGTAACCTAATAACTTGATGATTTTTTTTCTTTCTTTTTTTTCTGTTATTGTTGTTTTGTTTGTATAAATATATCCAGACATGTTTGTTTCTATGAATAGAGGCTTCTTGTGCTTGTCTAAACAAAGCAATCTCTTTGTGCAACACTGGCTAGCAATACATTTCCCATCAAATGCACCCACTTGTTCTTGTACAATAACTGTTGTGATAATCAGCAGCCATAATTCAGTGATTACTAAGAAGGGGTGTCTTTAAGGGTCTGTCTGCACAATACAATAGCACTGGAGGCATAATTTGACTAAGGAAATAAAAACAGCCAAACAACAACTCTAATCATGGATCCTACTTGCATATACAGTATTTAAGATCTCCAAAACAAGGCAACCAAATATGGATAAAGAAAGCCAGTCTGAAGCAAAAGGACAAATTCAGTGTTTATGTTTTGTAATCAGGAACAGTTGTACAATGGTACCAAGCTAGTCATATAGATGGTTTTCAAATTGTATATATGATACTGTATGGATTGCTTAGAATGAAGGTCTTGTAACTGTTTTGTAATATAATAACATGGCTGTTTGATTGTCAGAGTGATAACCATGAGAGCATAGCTGTTCCATTTATCAAATTACCAAGTTAGTGAGGGTTCACAGAAACCCCAATATGATAACTAATGAATGACAGCATTCAGGGGACAAGTAATGTGAACAGCTCCTGTGTTATCATTCTTTTTTAAACTGTATGTCCGGAGCTTATGAAATTTAAAGTGGTGTCTGGCGTTTACCTTCATTGGAATAGCCTTGAAATGGCTGAATGACTACAAGATGGAAAACGTGATAAAGGTTGCCAGACCCCCCGCGGTATATACTGCAGGTGACCTGGTCAAAGGTTAAAAGTCATAAGACAAATATATTTCCCAGTCCACATTACAGTACTTACTTAAAAATGGATGAAAACCCAGGAAACGACCACATTTGAACCAACAGTTACTTTAAATTAATTTTTTTGGTACTTACCATTTGTACAGTTACTTTCCTTTTGGGATTGTGTAGCATAAAGGGAACAATGTCAAGTAATGTTATGAAATAGTAAAAAACAAATGCACATGAGATCACTTAAGTTAGTCTTTTAACAGGTATATAAACATTTAATTGTGTACCGTAAACCCCCTATATAGAATATTCCATAGTTGTCATTTTCTTAATCACACATGTCTATGTCAAGGACAATTTTGTATGTGAGCAATTTCTAACACAGGTTCCAATTTGTTTCAATATGTGTGTTACATGTTAAGGTCAGCTGCTTGGAGGCAACCTCTTTAGGTCTTCATTCTGCAGTTCCCAACAGTAACTCACTCCAAATTGCAATGTCCAGGTGTGACACACATTTTTAAAAAATTAACTCATAGGGCTTCTCACTGACACTAGATCAGTAAAAGCAGTCCAGCAGAAAAGAAAAGAAAAAAAACAGAAAAAAATGGCCTGCAGATCCTGTGAACTTTGGATCTGTGACCCGTTTTCAATTGCAGTAAAATATAAATCCAAATGGAGTATGAAATTATTGTAGTTCTAAAACAACCGCAAAGCACATTAGCACACACCATCACATACGTGACCTTAACTGCGGGGTCTATGTTAATGATCTCAGCGGTGGTGGATCTAAATAGCACCTCCCTTTAATTCTCCATTTAGTATCCCCCCTTAACCCATTAAGTGCCAAATGATTTTTTCTTTGAAAAAAATCAGAACACAATCTGTATTTATGTCATTTGAGTCATTACATTTACTTAACTTTTGCGATTAACAAAATTAGAGTAAGTTATCATAAAAATATAGTTCAAAAGAACATTACAATAAGCAGTAGATATATACAAGTTAAAAATGCTCCATACAATTACAAAGTAGCCTGTCCTCAAATGAGGACAATGGCACTTCATACAGTAGATACAGTAGATTGGGCTCCATGAAAGACCATGTTTAAGAATAGATGGAGCTTCTGAAATCATTAAAATAGTCCTCATAGGATCTTAGAGTGGCCGGAGTGCAGGATGCGCCCTATAGTTCGGAGATCGCCAGTTCGAATCCAGGCTATGCCACTGCCGACCATGGCCGGAGGTTCCCAGGGGGCGGCGCACAATTGGCCAAGTGCTGCCCAGACAGGGAGGGTTTAGGTCAGCTGGCTCACCACACACCGTGACCCCTGTGGCTGGTCGGGCGCCTGCAGGCCTGCCTGTGTGCAATTCAGAGCTGTGTGGTCCTCCGATGCTGTAGTTCTGTAATGGCTTCACGGTGGGCTTGCAGTGCAAATAAAAGCAGATGGCAGACGGCACACGTTTCAGAGGACGCGAGTGCTTGTATTCATCTCTCCCGAGTTAGTGCAGGGGTTGCAGTGGTGAGCCGGGTTGAATAACTGGGCATTCCAAATTGGGAGAAAATCGGGGGTAAAATAATTGCGGATTCCAGTCAATCCAAAGAACAAACTGGGGCAGTATGACAGGTTTGGAAACATTACTTTGGGGGGCTGAATCTGAGAACAGGCTTTTCTTTTTTTTGTAGACTGATTTATATTGAAAACAGAGAGAGAGAAAAAAATAAAGTTAACAGTATCTATGTTTCCCCAAATGTGCACATTAATTTGCAGTAACCAATGTTTTTTTTTTTTTAAATTGCCTTAGGTCATTTTGTTAATATTAGGGTTCATAGGTAAAACATACAGGTTAGTAGCAGAAAACAGTGGGACTATTGTACAAAAACATTGTAAAAATGAGAGAAAACAAAGTCAGTAGAGGCTTATTTTAGGTTTAATTACAGAAGTGTGTTAGCTACATGGGAACATATTAGAGTATGGTACATTTATATACTGAAGTCTATGATGTTTTTTCTTGGTTATATTATTTGCAAGGAATAAAGAGGAATATACTTCATAATAGAGCAGAAGCTCAATTAATCCTGCAAAGCAGCATGGAATAGTCACCAGGGTGACCTCAACAACGCTTTAAATTAGTTACCCCTTGTCCTCAGGCAATCTTGCCATTTAGGAATGAATGTAATAATGGCACTTCATCAACCTATACTGCATATGCCATGTTTAATATTATCAACAGTGGCTACAATCGGAGACCTGTTCAGCATAATCACATTTATTTATTTAAAGCGTATTTTATGAGGAGAATCGCAATGAGATCTTGTTTTCACAAGCAGCCAAGGTCTGTACCAAAAGTAGAGTACTACAAAGCATTTTAATCAGAGCTCATTTTGAACTTTTATAAGCAATTTGAAACATTACATTATATTATATTTATATCTATCTATCTATCTATCTATCTATCTATCTATCTATCTATCTATATATAGATAGATAGATAGATTTATATATATATATAAACACATTTAGAAGGGTTTTAAAAAAATGCATCATATGTCTATGTCACCAAATTAACCTACAAGTTAAACTTGTGACAGATGATTATATTCTTTCTATCTATTATATATATATATATATATATATATATATATATATATATATATATATATATATATATATATATATATATATATATATATTGTGATAGGGCCAGGGGCAGGGTTGTGAATGGGAGGTACGTGAGGGCAAATTTACTGGTAAATTATGCCCTCACACTACCGGAAACAAGATGGCCGACCCGACGGAAATTACAGTTCCCACACGGCTATCTAGTGGGAAGTGACGTCACCCAGGGGAGGGGTAGTTAGGAGCAAAAGGGGCTGGCTCACAGCATCAAGTGAAGGAATAGGAGAGAGCTTTGTGCTGGGAGAGAGAGAGAGTTTTGTAAGTGTTTTGTGCTTTTGTTTTGTGATTACTCGTGAAATTGACCTGGATTGTTTGACTGTCTGTATTTTTGCCTGACCCTGGAATTGTGCTGAGAACCTCTTTACGTGTATGGACCTTTGCTTGATTTACTGACCTGCCTTTGGAAAACGTTTTGTAAATAAACTTGCATCAGGTACCATCCTGATTAAAATGGTGTATCAGAGACTCTTTGTTACCAATACTGCTAGAGTTTTATGTGCGCACGTTCGCCACACCCAGCGAATTTGCCACATATGGTGGAGAATGCGGGCAAAGCTCTGAAAATATAACAACAACAAAAATCCAAGATGGCGGAATCCAAGATGGATGCGGTCCTGCAAGCTTTGTTGCAGACGTTAGCGGTGCAACAGGAAACCCTCTGTGTACACCAGCAGGCACATCAAGATGCATTACGAATGCACCAGGAGGCACTGGCAGTGCAGCAACATACAAATCGGCTAATTCAGGAAGAACAATCACGGGTGAAAGAAAGTGTACATGACTTGGCAGGAAAGGTGGAGACCTGGTTTTCAGCTACAACCCAGAGAAACACCAGCCAATCACCCCCATGTTTGTAAGGTAAAAGTAGAAGGGAAGGAGTTAACGACGCTGCTTGATTCAGGTAGTATGTTAACTTTAGTTGCAGCTGAATTAGTGCCCACCTCAAAATTGGATAAAGACCAAGCTTTAAGTATTATGTGTGTACATGGCGACACCCACTCATACCCTTCGGCACAAATTTCCTTAGAGACGACAGAAGGAAAGTTGGAGTATGAAGTTGGGGATGTATCTAAGCTGCCGTACGCGTAATACTGACCAAAATCAGATTTTGGCAAATTTGGCACATGGACACATTGTAGGGGGACACCTGGGGGAAAAGAAAATTAGAGATCGGCTGTTGAGGAGGTTTTACTGGCCTTAGGTACACGCTGCTGTTAGCAAACATTGTGGGGAGTGCCCAGAGTGCCAATTGACTGCCCCAAAACCGGCCTTTAGAAGTACCTTAATTCCCCTACCAATCACAGAAACTCCATTTGAATGGATAGCAATGGATTTGGTGGGTTCACTGCCAAAATTGGCTAGGAGTCCAGGCCCTGGTACTCTCCCGCCTAGACTACTGCAACTCCCTCCTGGCTGGCATCCCTGCGTGTGCCACCCGTCCTCTTGCTTCTCCCACACAACTCCACTGCTCCGCTCACTCAACTGGCTCCCGATCACTGCTCGCATCCAGTTCAAGACTCTTGTACTAGCCTACAGATGCCTTGACCAGACTGCACCCAGCTACCTCCAAACCCTCATCTCTCCCTACACCCCCACTCGACCTCTCCGCTCCTCCTGCATTAGAAGACTGGCTCTACCTCCTCTACGCTCCCCTGCCTCCAGAGCCCACTCCTTCTCCACCCTTGCCCCGCAGTGGTAGAATGACTTTCCTACAGATGTCAGGACTGCCCAGTCCCTGACCACCTTCCGGCGCCTCCTCAAGACTCACCTCTTCA
>NC_081195.1:5451516-5454016 GCF_902713425.1 Acipenser ruthenus
TTTTTGAATAAAAAAGTGCCATAGATTTTATTCAAGTCTGAGACTTCATTTATTACTATTTAAAATCTAACATGTTTTTAAACCATTCATAGTTAAAGCCAGCTTTAAAACAATACATATCCTGTTTTAAAAATGAGTTTTTATAGCCAATTATTTTTACTCTAGATCTTAAATACCTGCAGGAAACAAGTGTAGCATTCACATTTTTTTATTATTATATTTTATTCTAATTATGCACACAGTATTTTTGACAACACGTAGAGATTGGCATTCATTTTTTTCAGTGCCTGTTAAACTACTTGATGTATTTCTGGAGTCAGATTTAAAGTTTCAGAATTCATAAATGCCCCCGCTTTAGCCTTGGCAGTTGTAGAGAATTTCTGGTACAAAGTCTCACGATTTGTTTCACAAAAAATGTATTTGTGCAGAGCAAATTATTTTGCTTGGCAAAAGCCTGGGAGATTCATGTTCCTGAAAATTCATATTGGGAGAGTCTTTAATTACAATGTAAGCCCTTTTTACAGCACGTGCAGCTTCTTTGTTTCTTTTGCTGGATAAAGTTACTGGGTAAGGTATGCTCTTTGCTTCTCAGGGTACCCAACTCTAATAAGGCTGACATTTCCACATGAGAAATGAGGGTGTGCTTTACATGCTATTCATGTGCATCCTGTATCTCCTCATTAACGTAATAACACCGAACGGTATTAAATACTGTGAAGGATTAAATGGAGTAATATGGTGGGGGGGATGGGTGGCTCAGCGGATTGTCAATGGGATATTAAGCCTTTTACCTGAGGGAGACAAGTTCAATTCCAGCCCAGGTCATTAGTGATTTCATTTTTTGTTTTCCATCTGGTGGCTGTTTTGGAGACCTACGTGAAATGACTGCTGGTGCCCAGATTCTAGTGAATAGGTATTCTCAACATAACAAACCATCCATGACAATTGGCACTGATAGACTGCATTGTTGCCAATCCCGCTGAGAGGCCAAGGACTGAATGGGCATGGAGAATAAATGGCCCTCAACCCCCTTAGAGGGTGGTCCCTCTGGGGTAGAGTTGAGGCACGATCGCCCTGTGGGTAAGCTTGTACCGAAGCTGCCCTTGACATACCTTCTCTTTGGATCGGGTGATGTCCTCAGTCGCCAGCACTGTGAATTCGGTTTAGGTGCCAATTAGTATCAGCTGTGATGGAGGTTTCACAACATGGACACCTGTCCGCTAGGAACTTGGCTGAGTCAACCAGAACTCATCAGCAGCACCCCCCAAACAGTCATCAGAAGGAAATGAGGCAGTAATCTAGAAGTGAAAGACTTCTCATACCTCACTGATGAATATAATGAGGCTTCATCACCGTCATGATTGGTACTGTGTATTGAACGTGTTTAGTGCCTTATTTGCTTTAATCTGATAAACCACTATTGTCTATTTACAGTATGTTGCTTTGACAGGATCTTCTTGTTAATGAGACCACATACATACATACATACATACTGTACATACATACATGCATACATACATTCATTCATTGTCCCTACACCAAAAGACATATGCACATCTTACTGACCTAGATCTCCAGACGATTGCTTTAACTTTTGCTGACAGTTGAGATCACAAAAATCAGCAGTTTAACTGTTTTTAAATGCTTACCAGAACGCCAACAAGAAGGCATATTTGTAAGTATGACTTTCCTTGCTAACAGCTACACAAAATCTGTTTAGCTAAAACCTGATAAAAAGCTTCAATTTTACAATTTTTTAAATGTATTTCTTTTTAAAAAAAATCCCTACAATTCTGAAGTGGAGCAAATCAGTTTCGATTGTGGCTTCAACTTTTATTTTTATACTAAATCATTTCAACAGTTCCAGTACCACTGATACCATCTGCAGTGCAGTTTTTTAATGAACCATTGAGTCAGAATCGGAGATTCTTTCTTCAATTACAGCTTCTGAAATGATATTAAAAAGAGTAAAAGTAATATTATACATTGGAATCTTTAGGGCATTGTTTAATAAGAACCGCTTTGTGGTCGTGACCCTAGCTATTTGTATATTTGTGACACTTGTCTGAAATACATTTAATGAATTAAACACAAGCTGTGAGGATCTAAAAAAAATAAGCGGAGAGGGGGAAAAAAAGCTTTGGTTCACGGTTTCAAATAAAGGCCAACTAAAGGCCACCTATAGCTAAGTACGCATTTAGTGTAAAACAGTGTATTATTTCACAAATGGAAATGTTATATTGAATTTCAATTTATCGGCAATTTTTAAAAATTAAAATGCCACTATGATAGTAAATCCCAGTGGCTTTTATCTGAGCAATATACACACTGATATCTATGAGGCATTGAGAGACAGATGCACTAAACACATGGAACGAAGAATGAATATGTTGTAAGTTATTGTGTGTCCTCCTTTTCTAGAGTTTATTGTTGCTATGATTGCAGAATCAGTATTTTGTTTTTCTCCTGTAAATAATTTTGTCCTTTCATGGATTTTAAA
>NC_081195.1:5456516-5504016 GCF_902713425.1 Acipenser ruthenus
CAGGAAGTATAGAGAGCTCTGTGTATGGATCTGCTGCTATCCTCCACTCCCACAGAGCAGACTAAACAAACAGAAATTGTGAGCGCTCTGTAGGCTTTGCATGAAATCACATAGTCTTAAACTGATATAGGTAAATAATCAAAAGGCTGTGCTTCTACATGTGGGAGAGACCCCGTGGCTTTAGTTGAGCATTAAGAATAGGAGAATGTTGTTTTTTTTTCTTATATTAAATACAATTGTAAAATGTAAAGGGCAACGACGGTTACCTTGAATGCTGTCTAAATTGGAAAACTACACTCAAGTGGCGCAAAAAAAACAGGTTTAAAGTATTAATTTCCCCTAAATGATTATGGTTACCAATAAGGCCTTTGGGAAACTGGAGGCGACACATAGAGTCTGTCAGTTGCATTGCCCAGCCTTTAAAGTGTAGTTATTAAAAATGACTAAGAACATAGAAAATGTGTTTATTGTAAAAAGAGATTTTAAATACTGAACCACACACTATACATTGCCAAATGTAGCATTTCGTTTAGGTCATTTCGTTAGGGACTGTGTTCTATTTTGTCTATCCCACTGCAAGTAAATAATTAATTCTAAAGTACAATTAATTGTTTTTTCTTATATAATACTAGTGATTTATAGTTGGAGAACATGCAGTTAGAAACGTGATACACTATTTAGTCATGTAGCCTGTGATTGTATTTATGTATGTATTTATTTTGGAAACCTTGTGATGAGCAATTAGGCTTTCTCAAAGCTAAACTTCCTGATTATAATTTGCATATCTTCCTGGGTATGTTTTTTTTTTCTTTAAAAAAACAAGATTTAAGATTAACTACTTTCATATGTTTGTACCAGTAAGTAATTAATATTATTCTTGCTCAATCTAAAGAACAGCTTTGTTTTGACAATTATTAATAAATGTCAGGTTTTAGTTACACTTTTGTCTGGATTCTACTAATTTCCCTCCTTTTATTTTATACATTTTGTACAGGGTTCAATTACCTATGCAGTAATACAATTTTTATGAGATAAATACTCTGCATATGCAGCAGATGTTCAACATTATTCATTTTTTTGAATTATTTTTTTTTTTTTTTACAGAAAGGAAAAAACACAGGAATACTTAAAAGCGTGGTAACAGCAAAACAAATAAGTTCAGGCTATTTATTTATTTATTAATCTACACTTTTGAAATAGGGACACTTTTGTATCTATTTTAACAGGTCAACATATTTGTTTGGGTAAAAAACTACAAATGCTGTAATTTTGAAGAAAAGTCTCAGGACTGAAACATATGTAATATAGTTAAATTTCCAGTAAGCCACAACACCTCTAGCACCTACAGCATTTGTCATTTGAATTTGTATAGAATATAATAAAGATACATGATAATAAAGAGAATTCTAAAGTAAATATTTACAATCTTGCAATTTAAACAAGGTGCACACTCCGAATCTTGGTGGAAGAGGTGGGATTACATAAGAAGCATTTTCATTTTAGTCGTAATTAGATTCAATATTTGGTTCGATTTAATATTTGCCAGGGAACTCTAACAGTACTATCGCTTTAAGCTTCAGCATTACACAGATATGGAAACTTCTAACTTGTCAAAAGCAGGTTACATGTATTGTATGATCTGCTGTCCCAAGGACAAGTATGCAGAAATATCCATATTGTACTGGAAGGCTGTATTAATTGCAGCTACACCTCCATACTTGAAAGTAATGAATAGGAACATAGTGAAACCTCTAAGGATTAATTTGTAGTAATATTTTATCAGCTGTGAAAAGGGTAATTTATTTTCTTTTACATAACCAAACTTTAGAGGTGGCTCTACTAGATCTTCTTTGGAAAATAAAGTCTACATATTTTTTAATTGCAAACATGACTTTACAATTTAACAAGGCATACTCTCAGAAACAGAATAACGACAGTATATATAGCGTTGTCTTTCTACCGGTACATCTTAAGAGTTACATAACAGTTCAAAGTTTAAATTAAAGAATAACTTTTTCAGCCAAAATGTAAGGAATACTGGAGATAATAAGGCATTCAAAATGGTAATGCACTGCTGTATATTAACAGATTAATCATATGTTTAATGTACCAGTTCTTTGTTTTTATTAACTAAAATGAAATGCAGAGAAATGGTGCTGTCTGAAACAAGATAAATTATTAACAAAGCGTTTGACCACCAATGGCCCTTTTCTTACAAATGCAAGAAACAATTATTATTAAATTACATACCTTAAACATTTAAATTACCTCAGCCCTTTTGGTAAACCCAGAAGAATATGTACTTAGTTTATCTGGAAAGAAATCACCACATTTTTCCTATGTATAAAGAGTAATGTGAAAAGAGACACAGAAAGACATGTGCTGTGACATTTTGATTTGAAATTAGAGACAAATTAACCTTTTTTTCATTTTTAAAAAAAACTATCCCCTATTGGAAACTGTGTAGGACAACCCCCACCCCTTTGAAAACTGCATTTCTTTGTATTCCAGTAAGAGCCCAAAGCAGCATTCACCATACTGTAATTTCTGGGTGCTCTAGGTTGTCAAAATTCATATTATTTGTTGTTGCCCGGAAAAATAATGATAATAGGGGGAAGGGTTTAATAAATGTTACAGCTCAAAATGAAGTTAATTGTAGCAGGAATGAGTGTATATCTGGGCATGCTGCTTCATTATTACTGAGTGGGCCAGCTTTGGGTGTGTTCCAGGGATTGGGAGATGCCAGGGGTTTGCTTGGTCCAGGTCCACTCCTTCATTACGTTTTATAGGTTTCCTCAACTATAGCTTAGTATTAGAACTGTGTTGGCAGGTCTGGGCCATGCCAGTTATTTTTATTTATTTATTTATTTAATTTTATTTTTGATGGTGTCTGCATAAGGATGTTAGTGATGGGCATATGGGGCAGTGGTTTTAAAAAATTAAAAAACATAACGAGTGGTTGTCTACTGCAATTCTCTGTATTGGTTGCTATACTGTGGCTACACAACTTACCCATGAAGGTAAGGTCAAAATGTCTAAAAAATATCCAAATGCTGATTTTAGTTCTAATTATTATTTTAAGGGTAAATTAGGATGTAAAGGAATCTGTATGTATTCAAAACCATGCATAAAATAAATTATAAGATAAATTACTAGCAATGTCAAATAAATATTTTTAATTTTTTTCCCACATATTCCTTAATTTACTGTTCAATCATCATTTTTGTATTGTTTTTTAAATCCTTGGCACTGTCTTTTACAATTGTACTATATACTATTTCCTTCAAGAAGCGACTTCCTTCAAGAAGCGACTTCAAGAAGCAATTTAGTTTGATTGTAGCAAATATTTTGTTTTGTTTATATTTCTTTTTTCATTACATCATATTTAATATATTTTCTATAAATTCCATATGTAAACTATGGTAAGTGGTGAGTTGGTCTACTTTTAAAATGGAGATGCCTAATTAATCCCATTCAGTATATTCATTCCTGATTATATGTTAAATGCTTCAATTTGATTCACACACAATCGTTCATTAAAAGTTGCTCAGATCTCTTGAAAAACCAAAGCAGGACTTTGCCTGCTGTGTGGTTCAATAGGCATGTGATCCTTGTTTCCCTCCTTCCTGCCAGATGGACCAATCCTTCTGTTTCAGTCGTAATACATATGACATGTCCTAAATGTGTGTTGCCTGTTGTAAAAACGCATGTCGTCTTCCTTCTGAAGTGTTTTGTCGAAGCGTCTGGTCTCTTCATATATAATGTAGTGCTCACAGCCTAGTAAGATTTTTTACAGAAGAATGTGTACGTTTCCATGTGATAGAGTGCAATTAAAAAAGGATGATTAAAGTAACCTAAACAATCACCTAGTGCCACTTTGAAAGGACATTCTCCCATCTTCCAACACTGCCTAAACTGTCCCTATGGTAGTTATAAAAATGAAAGCCCAGTATTTAAGTTGGAGGAGACACTCCTATCCTGTGTGCAGACTAGAATTACTTCTCAGGCAATGGGATAGAATCTTATGTATCATAATATGGAATAGTATAATAAGGAAAACAAATCAATTCAGATATTGTACTGTATATGATATACTATTGTCATGTTTGTGGAAAATATTTCCAACTGGAGGCCTAGTGTTTAAATCCTTCACACGTAATACTTCAGTGCTTCAACTTTGTTAGTGGGTGTCTTTTTTTTTTCTTTTTTACAATGCAAAATTAGACTTCTGAGAGTTCAGAATTCTCCGGTTTCCCTAGTTTGCATACCTCTCATAAAAGTTTATAAATGATCATTGCAATTTTAGCCCACTCTCAGCAAATTTACATTTAGATGAGCATTGCCAAGTTGTCCTCTAGGATTCCCCAAATGGATTTATTTTATTCTGGTTATTTTTAATTCAAAACCCTCCCTTAACAAAATGTGCAGCGCTTAGTTTCTTAGCAGCCTGCTTTGTCTGCTGTGCACTAGCAGTGAAACAGCTGACAGAAATGTACCTCCGATTCTCACGAGTTCAACTAAACTCCTCTGCCTCACGTCATTGATTACAAAACAAACCATTTCATATAAAAATACCTGTTTATTTGCTGGTATAATATACTTGTTTCTGTTTGGATTATGTAGTATATACAGTATGTTTGTAAAATATGTAAAATATGTATTTTATTTATCTTATTTTTGTATCAATAGGCTGTACTGAAATAACTTTGCCAGACCTTGGTAAAGGGCTCATCTTTATTCACAATAAAATTGGAGATACATATGATTCATGATTCATATGACTGTAATGTCAAGTTGCTACTAGTACACTTTTTAATTTGTGTGTAATCAAAATATTGGGAAACCTGGACCCTATAAATAAATGTAACTATCTGCCAAAAGAAGAAAATAATAGCTTTACTTTTGGTATTTTCAAGTAATTTTTAGTACCTCATAGCTGTAAAGTAATAGTAATACATAATTTAGAGTATGAAGTCACTCGAAACAACTTGACATTTTCACACAAACACAGAACCTTAATAATAGCCTTGGGATTTCATTGGAAGTATGCACCAGTACAGGATATTAAAATAACTTATGGTGTACTGTAATTCTTGTTTTGTACTTGTCCGAGCCTTATTTTTGAAATGCATTCATAAAGTAGGCTAATGTTGTTTAAATGCAGTTTTCACAGATTACATTCATTTCTGTTCATTGCACAGACTAAGAACACTGCAGGGCAGAATTCTATCAGACAGCGAACGAGAGACCCTTTGTTAAACAAAACCTGGGTGTAAGATTCTTGACATTACAAATTGTGAATAATGGAGCCTTGAGATGCTTTTTTTTCCCCAAGACAGGCCATACTGAAATGTTTGATGTGATTTTAATTGAACATAACCGTATGTCTATAGAGGACTTTTTTTTCTGAACCTCTCTCTCATCTTTGTTTAACTCTGCTGTCTATGACAACTGTGTAATTTTGCAGATTCCATTTCAGATGAATTTTGGTGCAGCCATGTAACTTATTCTCATGACGTTTTTAGAAGTTAAAATCAAATCCTGTTCAGGGTCATACAGCAGATGAAATTTTGTAGTTCTTTTTTATTATTATTAGCATAGTTAATGTAAATGTTATTTCTGGATTAGATCATACAAAATACAATTATATTTGTTTCTCCTGCCTTGATGAAGTAATATTAGTGGTGTCTGGCTATAATGTAAATATTTCAATGTAAGAAAAAAAAGTATTTTCCACAGGTCAACAACACTAGTTCACTAAATTGTTGACCCTAAGTTTCTAAAGGCAAAGTTCAATTCCCAGCTGTGGAGAAAAAGGTCGTGCACAGTGGGGGGCACTTCCTTAGTCACAGGGAGGGAAAAATCAGCATTCGTACAGATCCTGTGCTGCTAAACTCTACAGTATGTATTGAAGAGAAGTTCACTTTGGAATAACACTGATGAGTTGTAATGAACATAGCTAAAGTGTAATTTGTTTATTATCCAGTAGGTGGCTGGGAATAATATAAAATACAGGTGTAAGACATTGACAGTATGGTACATTGTATTTAAAATGTTACAAGTAAATCACCTGCTAAAGAATAAACACATTTTAGGAATAAGTCAGGTCTTTGAAAAATACTGTGGGTGATTTTCGACCCTGCTCTACTGTATATAGGAAAGAGAAATAGCTTCAAGGAGACATGGACAACCATCATTACACTAAGCTGCAATAATGTCACCTCATTTTGTATTTTTAGTCCTATAACCTTT
This sequence comes from Acipenser ruthenus, assembly GCF_902713425.1. Classification (NCBI taxonomy): domain Eukaryota; kingdom Metazoa; phylum Chordata; class Actinopteri; order Acipenseriformes; family Acipenseridae; genus Acipenser; species Acipenser ruthenus. The sequence goes on from NC_081195.1 coordinate 5,462,769, forward strand.
TGTAACATAACTATAAATTATGGCAGCATACATTTTTAGATTTGTATTTAATTTACAGTGATCAGTAAGGATTTAAATACGATTATTATAACTAAAGAGTTTGCCCTTTCTCAAAATATGTAATCACAGTCTATTAAAGTTATGCAGACTCATCTCTTGTTAGTGTTTGTATTGAGCAGCTCTTTGTAGCATAAGTTGCAAAGACTTACATTTCCTTTTTGTATAGGGATTTACCATGACTCGATGAATAACAATGCTTTTTTTACGTATGAATTAGATACACTTCCTTCTTTCCAGAGGTTATAAATAAATGTTTATTAATGTAAAGGAGCTTTCTTTTCCCTTTAGTAGGTACACCATGGGCTTTCAATACGTCAGGTAGCACTTGTAAATGAGAATTATATTCTAAAAGTCAAGCCAAGTAATTTCTATTGAGCGTAGAGCCAGCTTTAAAATTTTTGCAAACCAAAAACCCGAACAGTTTGATAAATCACAGCCTGTGCTTGAGTTTTGAGAATCATAAAAAAAAAACTTTATGAAAATCAGCATTCAGCTCCATAAGGCTATAGTGTGGCTCCCTTTCAATTGAAAGACGACCACCAAAACATTATTTATGGGATATGCCTCCTATTGGCAGGTATTCACTGAGCTCTTTATATCGGAGCTGCCGATAGGCCCCTTCCTGGGGTGACGTCCTCGATCCCGCCTATCGAGGGATTAAACAGTTAGGCCAAGGAAGCCATGTTCTCTTTTTGCTTCTCAAGATGGTAAGGTAAGACCTCTGTGTTGACCTGAGTATATTTCAAAAAGAGCTTTTCTGAGTCGACTACAGTTCCCCTGCATTCTAAATCAAAGCCTCTTTTTTCTCCTTTCTTCAGCAGCCTGTCTCTCTTGCGTCGCAGGCTGGCTTTTCTTACTGTCTGTCGTATGTGAGTGACTGCCTGTGCAGTATTGATTTAAAGGAGTATGTGTGTTTGTCTTTTCTAACCTACACTCTTGGGGAGAACGCAGTTCCTCCACCGGGGCTAGCCTTTGCTGTATCCCCACTGTTGAGTGATTCCACCGACTACCGTGCGTGCAATAGTGTGAAATATAAATAAATAAAAAATTGTATTGTTGTTGTTGCATGACCCGATCACACAACCCAGTTTGCCTGTGTTGTGCTGTGGATTAGCTGCAGTGCAGTTAAAAAAAACAACAGCCAGTCAGCCGTGTATTTTCCTCCATCGGGGCTGCGTTTTTACCTGCCCCGCTGTAGAGTAAACCTCGCCGGTTGCCTCGGTCCGCCCACCCCGGTGAGTCGGGCCTTCAACAAAAAAAAAAAAAAAAAAAAAAAAGGTGTGTTCTCCTCCTGCTGTTTTTCAATTCGCCCACCGCGGCTTTAGTCTGTGTGTCTCCCTTGTTTATGTTATGCACTGACCAGGTGTGTGTCTACACTGCTCGGTGCACGTGGTGCTCACAGTACTCGGTGCATGCGGTGCACACGATGTTTAGTACGTCAGTACACCTGGTGCACGCGGTGGGCCCAGTGTTTAGTACCTCAGTGAGCGTAGCACCCTTGGTGCTTGGTACACCCGGTGCACGCGGTGCTCAGTGCACGCGGCGCTCGGTTCACTCGGCGCACGTGGCGTTCTGTGCACTCGGTGCACACGGTGATCGGTGCACACGGTACTTGGTGCACTTGGTGCAAACAGTACTCAGTGCACACAGTAACCATGCACTCGGTGCGCATGGTGCTTGGTGCACTCGGTGCACATGGTGTTCGCTGCACTAAGCATCATAAGGTAATAGGTGCACAGTGCTCAGTGCGCATGGCGCCTGGTGCTCTTGGCGCACGGTGCTAGCTGTTGCACATGGTACTTAGTACCCCAGTGCACGCATATCCTGGTGCACGCGGTGCCCTTGGTGCTTCGGTACCTTGGTGCACGCGGTGCTTAAGCGCTGCCATACCTTTCACTTCGTGCAGGCGTGTTGCGTGGCACCTGAGCCTTTTATACCAGGCGATATTGAAGGAGTGCCCCAGGAGGATGAGCATACTCTATGTGCACGGTGCCTTGGCGTCCAGCACACCACTTTGGCCCTCGGGGATGACACCTTTTGCAACATCTGAGCAGCTTTTCAGCCCTGGGTGCTTTACAATAAGTTGACTTGGGCCACTGGGATGGATGCTCCGTCCCCTGCGGCTGAACCGTCAGTGGAGTGTGTCGGTTCAGCTTTCCTCCCTAAGGTGATCACAGCCTTCCACATGAACCAGTCTGGAGATTGAACTTCCTCTGCCCGGTGCCTGCGTTGAGGTGTTACGTGGATTCTGACCAGCTCTTTGTCTTTCACGGGACATGGACCTTAGGACAATTCCTCTCAAAGCAGCGACTGTTGCACTGGATTGTGGACACAGTCTCAACTGCGTATGATAGTGCCAGCTTGCCCCAACCTGGGAGGGTAGCCGTGCATTCTACCAGAGGGTTGGCTACATCTTCAGAGGGGTCTTGCTGTCCAATATCTGTACTGCGGCTAGCTGGGCTACGCCGCATACTTTCTCCAGGTTCTATCGCCTCAATGTGATAGATCCTTCCTTGCCTTCATTAGGCACGAGGGTCCTTGAGGTTGCACGCTCGCACCGCTAACCTTTGGTTATGTGGTTCTGATGCGTCCCTCATATGCTGCCGTTTCTTCTCCCTCGCGACGGCTCTGGTACTTTCCCATAAGTAATGTTTTGGTGGTCCTCTTTTAATTGAAAGGGAACATTAGGTTACTTACCGTAACCCTGGTTCCCTGAAAGAGAAGACGACCACCAACCGACCAAGGTCCCATTGGTCACCCTCATGAGTTTGATGCAAAAAAAGAACATGGCTTCTGTGGGCTTACTGTTTAATCCCTCGATAGGCGGGATCGAGGACATCACCCCAGGAAGGGGCCTATCGGCAGCTCTGATATAAAGAGCTCAGTGAATATCTGCCAATAGGAGGCATATCCCATAAGTAATGTTTTGGTGGTCGTATTCTCTTTCAGGGAACCAGTGTTATGGTAAGTGACCTAACGATCCTGAACTAGCGACAAGAACTCTGCTGATATTAAAGCGTGCCTTTGGACCTGTATGTAGTGTATGCTTCTAATATATTGATTACTGCGTTTATTGTAGGAATGATAATGGCCAAATACCCTAGGAGTCCCCCGAGGTACCAAGTATAATATAAAACTAATAATCATGAATATACAAGATACCCAATGCATTTACAGTTATATACTTGGTCAAATATAAATGAATTAATGATAATTATTATTATTACTATGTAACTCATTTTAAATAATAAAAAAAAAACTGTTGAAAATGCCTGTAAATTATATATTTATTGTAAAAATTGTAAAAATTAGAGCCCACTGGTCGATAAAGGCCATGATATCGCCAGTGGACCATGCATCGGCATGCTCTAAAAGAACCCTGGACCGGATCAGGGCCCTAATTCCTTCCCGGCAATATTGTGCTTCCTGGTCTTGTAAATGGCCAGTTTACCAAGGCCCGGGAGCAGATTCACCAGGTGGTCTCTTGCCTTAGTGGAGTCATGAACAGTCTGTCTGAAAATAAACAGGGTGGTGGAAAAATGCAACCAGAGCTTCAGGAGGATATAGAAGGACTGCAGTTTGGTGCAAAGAAAGTAAATGTGAAACACAGACTCGGACTGACCACAGGAAGGTCAGGTGGCGTCCGAGTCGTTGAAGTGGCTTTGCTTTTACAAAGGCCTCTATCGAGAAGGTATCTCAAAGGAGGCACCTGACCCTGTGCCTCCTTGTTATAATTTTAAAGGGGGCTGCATTATCTGCAGTCACCCATGCCCACCTTTTTGGGGGCAGTGGAGGTTGTCCACTCATGATGATTTTTATTTATATGTAATAAACATAAAAGAAAAGACAGACAACCTACCTGCACTGCAAAAATCACCAGTGCAGGGGCACACAAAAGAATATTGTAATTTTTTTTTTTCACCCCTTAAACAAAGGGTGTGACAAAATCAGAAAAAAAACGTTAAATACAATCAAAAAAAGGGCAGAACAACAAAGCAACCACGTGCTCTCACTCCCCAAACTACACTAAAAGCACACACACCCTGTTTTAATTGCCAGCACCTCCCCCACTCTGCACACGGCAGAAATGGAGGGTTTGAACTAATTAGACTTTTAAGATTTGTGTTTAAAAATATTAAAGGAAGAAAAACAACATACAAATACCTTTTAATTAAACATAAAGTGCATTCAAAAAGAGAAAGAAATGAATAAACACAGAGAACAAAGAAATGTCCCTCCTGCACTTGCAAACAAACCAAGTGTAGAGAGAGAACAAAAGAAAAAGCAGTTAAAAAAAATATTCTTTTGACAAAAAAGGTGCACTACTCCTTTTGAAATTAAAACATTAAAACAACTTTTTTTTTTTTTTAAGTTTTTGAATCACTTGCTGCTCCCAGTAAAAAAGCATCATACTTGTGGCATTGCCTAAACTTTAGCCTCTCGGTTTTAGATATTAGATAAGGCCAGTGCGTGCCACAGACGACAGGATTGTTTGCTTATATTCAAAGGCAAAAGTCATTAAACATTAATAGTTATAGTATTTCCAGTGTAATTAAGTGTTAATTGCTTCCACATTTAACAGAGTTTTGGGGAAGGTTTTTTTTTTTTTTTTTTTTTTCCGGCTATTGTTACCGTGCTTAAAATAATTTCCATGTGATAATTTTCCAGGATATCAAAATTGTAATGATTATATACTAATTAAGAAAGTATGTCCTGCTCCAGGAGTTAAGACTGCATTAATGTTAATGTTTTTACAGTGTATTAATTGGGATAAGGGCAGTAAATTAAGAATGGCTGTATTACTCTACAAAGGGAAGGTCTGCCTTGCAATCTGCCTCTTCACTACTGCTAACCAAGGTCAACACAAGTTTGCAAAATCCCTCTGCTCTTCGATGAAATGTATTGGTGGTAAAGCATGCATCTATCACTCTGACAAGCAGTTAACGCTCCAAGAGCACATGGTCTCACTTCTTAAATTATTAATTGCATTAAATACATGTTCATATTGTGGGCTATTTGCCACAAAGGGCTCCATAGTAGGGAGATGCTGTTCCCCCACAGTTTGAAAGACATCTATTGTTGTCAATGTGGTTGGTGTTGGAGAGAGAGAAACTTTATATTGTTTTAAAACTTGACTGAAATGCTGTAAAATAATTGTGGTCTTTAGGATTTATAGAATCTATTGTCATATAGAAACTAGAAACACTGTAAAATTATGTGTATAATAATAAACAACGAGCTAATACAAAACAAATTGAAAGGTTATTAAATATCTTTTGTTTCATATTTAAGCTGCTTGAACCTAGACTGATCACATTGTAATCACAATTGTTATTTTGAATTTTGTCAGAAACAACACAAGAGAAACCGTCCCTGCAACTGTGCAGCAGTGTAGAGTAGTGGTTAGAGCTCTGGACTCCTGACGGAGGGTTGTGGGTTCAATCCCAGGTGGGATTTTACTGCTGCTGTACCCTTGAGCAAGGTACTTTACCTAGATTGCTCCCATAAAAACCCAACTGCATAAATGGGTAATTGTGTGTAAAAAAAATAATGTAATTGTATGTAAAAATAATGTGATATCTTGTAACAATTTTAAGTCGCCCTGGATAAGAGTGTCTGCTAAGAAATAAATAATAACTAGTTAGGAAGGTTCTTTATAAACATGCCTCCCAACCCGTCAACTTTGCAATTGAAATTGACTGGTTGTTATTCTTATTATTTATTTCTTAGCAGACACCCTTATCCAGGACGACTTACAATTGTTACAAGACCAGTGTTGTGTCTCTGCGTTGTGTAGAGGTGTAACAGGTAAAATAGATCTGGGAAAGGACTGTTTAATAAGCTGATTGCTTATATTAAACATAAAATGAAACTGCAGACGGTTATGTAAATAAAATAAGAAACAACGTTTATTCAATGACACAGCCTTACAACCTTCCATGGCAGTGCTCCCTGGTGGACTTCTCATAAACCCTCTATTTATTGTATATGCTTAACCAATCAGCGTCAAGTACATTTAGCATCCTTTTTACCCTATTTGGCAATCATTTATTTAAATTTTTTTTTTTTTTTTAAACAATTTTTTATTTTTATTTTTATTTTTATTATAAACTTTACAATGGGGGGGGGAAGAAAAAGTTGAATACATAAATATGTAAAAAAAAATACTATATATAAAAACATAAATAAAGCGTAAAATAAAAATACATTAAAAATCATAATAAACCATAATACAAAACAAATTATATATAAAAATAATATATTAAAATATATACATATATATATATATATATATATATATATATATATATACACACATATACACACATACATATACACATTCTAGTGAGTTGTTGGTCTCAAACTTAAATGAAGGTCTTTAATAAGAACTACTCCGCTCGCTCCACTGGCTCCCGATCACCGCTCGCATCCAGTTCAAGACTCTTGTACTAGCCTACAGATGCCTTGACCAGACTGCACCCAGCTACCTCCAGACCCTCATCTCTCCCTACACCCCCACTCGACCTCTCCGCTCCGCCTGCACTAGAAGACTAGCTCTACCTCCGCTACGCTCCCCTGCCTCCAGAGCCCGCTCCTTCTCCACCCTTGCTCCGCAGTGGTGGAATGACCTTCCTACAGATGTCAGGACTGCCCAGTCCCTGACCACATTCCGGCGCCTCCTTAAGACTCACCTCTTCAAAGAGCACCTGTAGAACTCCTCTGTTTGTATCCTGGGACACTATCACCCTTCATGTAAATGTGCTTTATTTTGCTCTTATCTGCCCCCTATTTTACTGCATTTAATCCTGTACTTCAGAATACTGTAATCTGCCAAGTGTTTAACCTGTAGTACTTTGTATTTAATCACATCCTGATGTAACTATCACTATTTAATCATATCCTGATGTAACTATCACTATTATCTGCTGTATTATTGAATTGTGGTTTGTCACACTTGTACTTTGCTTGAACAAAAGTTATTGTATTTCTTGCTCTTATTGTATTACTTGTATTGTAACACTTGAAATGTATTTGCTTACGATTGTAAGTCGCCCTGGATAAGGGCGTCTGCTAAGAAATAAATAATAATAATAATAATAGCAGTAGACCATATAGTTAAGGTATTAGCACTGGCCTGGTGCAATCTTGCTGTCGACCTCTCAATAAGTGAGATATCTAAGAGAAAGTGTAATTTGGCAATCATTTCTATAATACAACTTAACACAGAATTAACCATTTTTTACATATCGAACAACCAGTGTTTCTTTGTGATGCGGATTATGATAAAGGAGATCAACCATCCCTTTTGGTTCCCTTCCAAACACTGCCTAAATGACAAAATGTTACCACTTTCAAAATCTCCCGAATTATGAGTAAACTAAATGCATATGGATTGAACACTGCAGTGGTTTTCTGACCTCTTGACCACAAGATTTTGGGTGTTTGATGTAACCTTAATACATGTAATGACCATTATCATACTCACTTAAGATTCATTGAGTAAATTGCTGCTTAGAAAGTTTACATGGCTCTTATCCATCTTTTGTTTTAGTTGCACATTCTTAGAAAACAGAGTTGGTTATAACAAATGCTAGTACTTTAGGAGAGGTACGCTTAAATTGTAACCCGAAATACATACCTCACACTGAGAACCAGACAGATCAATGGGGTACCATATAAAGAAGCAGTCACAGCAAAGTCACACTCATCTACATTCCAGGTAGTCCAGAGGGGTAAATACACAACTAACAGATAATTAGATGAAGCCATTTGCATTTATTTAATCTTATTAAGCAGGTGTTGGCTTAATACCCTATTAGGCCTGGTCCTTCTCAAAGCATAGTCAGCATAAGAATAGGACGGCAAGCATTAATGAATGCCCCATGGGCTATAACACTTAAATAATGGAAGAACATATACACACATAACATGATATGCAGTCTCAGATATGCAGGTTGAGTATCAAAGATAATAGTAGTAATAATTAGCCCATCCCTATATACAAACCATAATTATATTGCATAACAAAGACAAATGCAGAGTGATTGTTTCCGGCACGATTTTGTTTAAAGGTGTTTTGACGTCAGTTTTTTTCAGCGTCTGGTTTAAACAGATGTCTTGTTTGACCAGGGGTGCTTTTAAGTGTTCTCTGTTGTATCAGATAAGGTGGCAGAAGTCATGTTTCCTCAGGATCTGGACCAGTGATATATAGGATCTTTTTTCCTGTCTTAAAATACAGCGCTTACAGTGATTAGAGCACCTGCTGTTAGGAAAAATAGACAGTGGAGAAGCAACAAAGACAAATTGTGGGAAGGTGCATTAAGGCATTTTTCAACCTCTCTCTCTCTATCTCTCGTGCTTTCTCTCTCAACGCTTGTGCCTGCTTGGCTTCTACTAATACTGCTGAATTAATTAGGAATTTAGGTAAATGACATAAATGCCCTAATTTTTTATTTCTGCCATGAGAACAATTAGAACTAACAAATTGTCTGGCCTGTGCATTGCCTGTTGAAGATTTTCAAGCTACGTTATTTTTGACAAGAAAAAACAAATAGTTGTTTGGCCAGTTTTTTTTTTCCTGGTAGCAGATGCCGCATACCATCATTTTTTTTTGGTTTTTTTTTTGGTTTCCTCGATTGTTATGCCTCATTAGTGTATGCTGACTCTTGTGGATTTGAATTTCCTTTAGGAAAATAGTTATTTACTGAACATGAAATGCCCCATTTTTCTTTCATGTCAATTGCTAAGCATTATCCAACAGGAGTCAGGGCAGCACTTACAGTTTCAATGACGTTTACTTTGAAATGTGTCATTTTCTGACAATAACCCTTTTGGTAGGAAGTGGGGTGGGTTGCAAATTCAAAATTTCAAAGCAGACAAGTGAGGCCTTTCCAAGCACATAGGGTATGTGTTTTAAGCAGGCTCCCCTCAGTACCCACTTCAGAGAACCATCCTTCATGATGAGTGGTAGACATTTTCGCTCATATGGGGGTCCATTTGGTTGCCAGGCTGTTGCCAGCATAGCACTCAGAGGGACTGAAGCTGCATCCGTGTGTTGTACATTCTGTTCATTATTGGCACCATTAACCCTAAGCTTGCCTGCTTGCCAGTATGTTTTTGGCTTAACTCTTTATGCTCCTTGGAAACATATTGAAGATCATTATAAAACATTAGTGATATTCATCCCGTGGCATATCCATGCCGCCAAACCAGATAACATTAAAAAGATGATGCGATGCTTGGGGTTTCTGCGTGGCCTTGTTACTGAAGGCTCATTGAGTTTTCTGTTACAAATTACTAAATGATTTTGACCTTTACCCTCTTTGACCTGGGGTTTGAATCTGTCCCAGGACTGTATGACCCAGGAAGCTCTTTTAAAGGCCCCTTATGTGGCCAACTGAAATTAGTTTGGTTGGTCCATCCCAAGTTCCCAGTGGATGCAGGTCGTTGTCATGAAATAGCATTGAAATGATTGGCACTTATTGGCATGTAATTTATTATTTCCAGCTCTGAAATGCCATATGGACGGACTACTTAAAGAGAGAGACTGTTAGAGCAGGGATTAGGAAAGGGGTGAGTGTTGTATTGCTTGAATAGGGTAACTCACTTCTCAACTATCTGGTCCTTTGCAGATTTACAAACACAAAGGTTGTGCTACAGGATACTACATATGCTCTAGTTTGCTGTAGTCTTTTTTTTCTTTCCTTTGTTCCATTCTTTGCTCAGGAGAGGAATGTCTGGACGGGTTGTTCAGGTTAGCACCTTTTTCATAAAATATTAAATAAAAATTAGACATGTTAACATGCTTCATTGGTTCTGTTAATCCCCACTCTCTCATAAAGATGAGAAAAGCTAAATCTATACTTCTCTCTCCTAGTTTAAATAAACATTAATTACCAGTGAGTACAGCAGGGAATCTATCACTGCAAACAGCAGAGGCAGTAACAATCACTACACTATAGGCCTTTTACTGCACTCTGGTATCTCATCCACCCTTGCAATAACACATTATTTGACCATGAATCATTTTATAGGGATTGGAATATAAGCATACGAATTGAAAAACAGATACATTAGCTGAATCAATAAATACATATGAAAATTTTCGCTTTGAAAAACCATCTTACCCACTGTCTCATTCAAGCTGAACCGAGTAGTGCAAGTTAAAAAATATAGCTGTAAAATATGACTTGCCATGTCAACTAGCCAGTGCCTGCAGCCTGAAAGGAATTTTGAACACTGGGTAAACTAGTATTTCATCAACAAAATCATAAAAATAAAGTCATTAAAATGAAGGAATGATCGAGTGCGGTGGAACATTGGAAAAACCACCTTTCAGTTAGGGTAGGACTAGGTTTATGATAAGGCAGCATATACGTTATTCATATAAATTTGATTACAAATAATATGTAACCACAAGGATCCCAGGCCACATTACCTCTGTAGTGACTACTTCCAAACAGTGACCCATTCTGTAAGTCCAATGTCAGCAAGCCATTACATTAGATCATTTAAAATATGTACAGTATCGTCTGGAGAACTTAAGTTATTGAAGGCTTTCCCGACTGAAGAGATATACTTTAGGGGTCTATTCAATTGATCTGCTGGCAATGGTGGCAGATCTAAATGCTGCAGTCATTTAAATCATTAACAAGGACCCTCTCTGGTGTTTTACATACTGTTACAGGCAGAAATACACTGAAGAGACTTGTATGGTTAGATGTTTTGTATCTAAACAGTGGCTGTATTTGGATTTGCCACTGTCTAAATTAGTTGAATTGACTCTTTAGTAAAACACATTTTTAATGATCTGCTACAGCTAGAAAATAAAAAAGACATGTTTATTGAAATTCATTTGTTAAAGTGGTAAGGACTTTACAAGATTTACAAAAGCAGAGCAAAAACATATCACAACTATACTCAAGGATTTTTGGGAGGGAAAGCAGGGGGGGGGGGGGGGGTTCTGTGGTTTTTACATGTTTCCTTATTTCATTCAGGCAGCTGTAGAGTGTAAATGACAATGTGCCCATATTAGCTATTCATTAGCATTTCTATTGATGGGGCTTGGAGCCTTCCTGGCATTGGACTTAATACAATCACTCTGTTTTCAAAATCTTCACTGACGAGTAGAGTTAATTTGATTTTGTCCAAGAGGTTTTAGTTCATTACACTGTTTATTTAACAAATTGGAAAATGGTTGCTGTCAAGACCTTGAATGGCAGTTGTTTTATGGAACTCAGCAAAGGAAGCAGCTTGTTTCAATGGCTTTACATGAGTGTGGAAACTTTATTGCTCATTATCTACAAGACCATGATGAAGTGACAGATGATTTATTGGGAGCAAAAAACTGTTTCAATTGTGGACATTTTTATTCCTATGTACTGCTGCCTGTCAGCCTCTTCTTGCAGCCCAGGCAACTATAATGAAAACTCCTAGCCACAGAGCCTTATGACTATCATTCATAAATATCTACAGTTTAGATTCTGTCCCCACTTCTAATTTGATTCAATTCCCATTTGTTCTTTAAAAAATCAATTTGTTTAATTAAGTAATTTGACAGTACATTTTGAATTGCATCCATTTGAAACAGTAATATTAAATATGCCACACACATCAATATAGGCACTTTTTTATTAAAAAAGGGCACATTCATTTTGACCCTAGTTGCTGAGGCAGAATGTGAAAATTTCAAACATAAATTATAAAATGATCTTTAAGTGAAGCTTTCCCTCAAAATATATTTTGTCTTCAAAGTTTTAAGATGTTTTCAAGTAGAATAGCAAATACTACAAAATAATAATATTCAGCCATTAATAATATATACAATTCAAATTACTTTAACTATGACCACAGTGGCAATAAATTCACCCTTGTCTTACTGAGCCAGATGCAAAGAAGCTTATACATGCTTTTGTTTTTTCCTGTATAGACAATGCTTTGCTCCCTGGTGTTTCAAAAAACGTTCTTAACAAGTTGCAATATGTCCAGAACTCAGCGACCCACATTCTAACTAAACAAATTCTTATGATCACATCACACCAGTTTTAGTTTCCCTGCACTGGCTTCCAGTGGAGTTCAGAGTGAAATTTAAAGTCCTACTATTAACTTTTAAGGCTCTGCATGAGTTAGCACCAAACGTCATCTGTGACCTTCTTTCGCCATATACTCGTATGTGTAGCCTTCGATCTTTTGACTCTGGCATACTATCAGTACCTAGAACTAAGCAGCGTTCTTTTGGTGACCCAGCATTTTCCTGTATAGCACCTAGGCTGTGGAATGACCATCCGAAGGTCATAAGGGACAGTGATACTGTTAGTTTTTATTGTTTTATTGGACATTATGTCAATTGTTTAAATTGCTTTTTTATTCTTTTGTAGCGCCTTGAGATGTGCACATGTAGAAATAAAATAAAGATTATTATTATTATATTAAATGTGGTGTTGGGTAGGTCACATGTATATTGTTTTCCAAATCTCAGACCACATTTTTTATAATACTGGGTCATGAACCACAAACAAAAGAAGTTGTAATATAATTATTATTTTTTTAATTGTAGCAAGCTGCTTAGTCTGCATAGTCTTATTAAATATAATACAGGTATTTCAATTCCCCAGGGATTAATAAGACAGGTGCTTAAAACTTTGCTGTGCATCATTATGTCCAGGTAAATGCCAGTATGATGACATAATTGGTAGCTGGGTGTACAACACAACCTCTGTAAAATGTTACCCAGGTAAATGGAGACGTCTTGTAATTCATTATACATAAACACGACCGATACAGTTATTTATCATTCCTGAAATGCAGTGCAACAAGATTCCACTTAATTTTATTTTGTCATTCCTTCTGGTATAATTTCTTTTAAATAGAATCAGAGAAACATTTGTCCACCATGAGTCTCTTTAAAATGAATGTATTATTTCTTTCTTTCTTTCTTTCTTTCTTTCTTTCTTTCTTTCTTTCTTTTTAATATATTCCCCATGGTTCAACGTTCATTTTAATTTGGAGTTGCTTTGCTCGTAACCCTAAACAACTGCCACTACCCCACTCTCCTCCCGAAACTGGCCACATGATATAATGCACCCTGTCAATTTCATACACTAGAAAATAAATTGATTTGGGTTTTAGGGTCACTTACGCTAGTCTGTCATTAAACTGCCCCTCTTGCATTACACAGTACTGGGGAACTAGGTGAATTACATTTCTATTAACAGATTCCTATTACACTGCCTTTATTTAAAAAAGAAACTGGTGTGCAATGTGGTAAAAACAAAGAACCATTTGGTACCTGTTGCCTTAGGCTAAGCGTGTTGACCAAACATTGCAAAACTTCAATATGCAATTGCTAGAATGATTATTTAAAGATTATAGTTTAATTGAATCACATCACATGTTATGCTTTTCTAAACGTAGCATAGAAAGAGATTACTGGTAAATGTGGTTCTGCTTGATTCATGTTATCAGTTTTAATTGCATGTTTTAGGTCAATTTTGATGGATCAAATCCCCATTTATAATTTAAATGTGTCATCTATAAAGCACCGTATCCTTTCTGCCATGCTCAAATGCCACTGATCTATTAACAATTACATCAGCCTGTTTCAGTATGAAGCTATAATTTTTCATCAAATCAAATATTTATCAATATTAAAATGAAGCATTTCGCTTTCAGACCAGTAAGTGCTCTTGACTGAAATAAAATGAAATGGCTTTGAAATATTTACATGGAGAGTCCTGATAAGGTCTAACATTACTCTACATTCACTCTCTCCAGGGGCCCCATTTACAAGGCTTCATTGAGTCAATATGCACATCATCATTTTTTTAATTGTTGATATCTATTGACCACTTGCTATTCCGAAACTTTATCATTAGTTGACAAACATGATTGGCAGTATACACCATCTTTCCCTTTAATGGTCAGGTTTAGGGATACAGGCAAATACATTAGCATATCTTTAAAGCAGTGTGAATTCTTAACATGTTCTCACTGCAATTTCGCCCATGGTAATTATCAGTAATCGTATGGTGATAAATATGAAGTGCTGGTACCCGCTTCTATTTTCTCTCAACCACAGTGTAAATTAGTGTGGAAACCACAGCAATCTGCATGTTCACATGTTTCAAAAACTACTTGCCATTATTTTAGGTTTAGTTAGCATTTTTTAAGGATGTCATTATACTGACTGCTGGGAGAAATCGTGTCAAAGAAAAGTTTAAAAGGCATATCTTCTGTTACTGAGGACACCCTTTGAAATAAAATTCAGAGGAATATGAGAATTCAGGCAGTTGTAGTGAGCTATTTGCACATTCACCAAAAATGTATGCTTTGTGTTGAAATAAAATAGCACCCCTGATAAAATGTGAATTTGCTGCACCACCAGGAACTTTGTTCCTTAATGGGTTTGACCAGACTGGTTAATGTACGTAATTATATTTTCTGTGTATGCTTTCAAAAACAGCTACATTTAAATCTGCCCTTATTTCTGTTAATTTAATCTCTCTGTGATACCTATCCTAACTTCCATGGTTGGATTTTTCTGCATAATTAGACCGATGACTACAGTTATGGGAGGTGCATATCTAAAAAAAAAAAAAGGGGATCGAAAACACTGCAAAATAATTACTTTATTTATTTATTTAAGATTTGTGATTTATTATTTCCAATGATAAAATTGATTATTGGAGAGTTAATCATAACCTTGTTTTCATTTAATTTCGGCCATTTTCACTGCATTACTATCACACAGGGGAGAAATTTTAGGCATATATTTGACTTTAATGACAATCATTTGGGATTTACAATAAGAATGAGCTGTTCTTCTGCAATTTACATGTTAAATTCTGTAACTCCTGTGATAGTTCAGCCATTTGTGAGAAAACAGTTGGAGGTCTAGTGGTCTAATATTCAATGAATAATTTGATCTCACATTTAAAATCGGAATAATGTTATCTTTTAGAAGCCTTATAGCCAAAACTGACTACAGTATTAGTCATGGAGATAAGTATTTCTGTTCAAGAAGCCACTCTTTCAAGAATACCAGTATTTCAAAATGTTGCTTTTATTTGAAATCTTATCAGCTAATTTACTTCTAAAAAGGATCATCAGAAGATAATACATATTTCTGAATTACTAATATTAACCAAGGGATACACCCCGGTCACTACTTATAAAAATGATGTTCTGCAACACCTTTAAAACAACAGTAGCAGAGCAGACTTTTAACAGTCCCTTTACACAAGGAAATTGCTTGTAATCTGTCAAAACACAGGCATTTACAGGTAAACAGAAGAAAGCAGTAGCACAAGTCACACCTCAAAGCAACTTGATAAATCACATAATAAGCATGCCTGTCTTTAGAGTGATCACAATAAATTCCATTGAATGCTTGAGAGAGAGAGAGAAAGAGAGAGAGAGAGAGAGAGAGAGAGAGAGAGAGAGAGATCTCCCCATCGTTGGGTTTGGTGTTTAGCATGAGCAGAACACGCTGAAGGTGGTGTATGAGAGCATAAAACATGTTCCAGCTCCATACTTACCTAGTTTATTAACACCACCCATAACTGGTTACGCTCTGAGGGGTGTACTGTATGCAACAGATCATTAAAACCTCTTGTTAAAAGTCAGTGCAAAGAACAGGACTTTGCCTACTCAGCAGAAATCAAGATTTGAAATGGTCTGACTCCCAATGTCAGGAGTTTGGATGGTTTCATCTCCTTCAAGTGTGTTGCTGATATGCACTGCACAATAGAACCACTCTTGTCACTGTTATTAATGTGTTCTTATTGTGTCTGGCTCTGGGATTTCCTTATGCTCAATTGTTCATATAGTATGGTGTTCAGAGATCATGAGCAATGCTCATTTTAATGGATCATAGTTAAAAAAAATAAGAACTTAGTAAATGTAAATCCATTATATTGTCACCCACAGATTACTGTGTGGATTCACACATTATTTTAGGTTTTGTTATTTGTTATGTTGTTATTTGTAAATTTAGAACTACAAAGGGTACAATCCACTAGCTGTTGTCTGGACAGTGCAGGCATTCACCATGAGACCTCAAAGCTTTGTGAATGCACCTCAAATCAAGCATATTCAAATTGTGATGACTGTGAGGTGTATTTGACCCATTCTAATTTTCACTGGGGCCAGTTGAGACAACCAAACTCGTTTCACTTCTGACTTGAGCCAGTGTCTCCAGAAATGCCTATGGTAGAATTCTTATTCAGACAATAATTATATATATATATATATATATATACACACACACACAAATTGTAGATATAGTAAACAGTGTGTTTGTATCTGCTTGCAAATACGGACCCAGCAAAAATATTAAATAAAGGGTATACAACCACTGTAGCAACTTCCCCAGC
Source organism: Acipenser ruthenus (assembly GCF_902713425.1). Classification (NCBI taxonomy): domain Eukaryota; kingdom Metazoa; phylum Chordata; class Actinopteri; order Acipenseriformes; family Acipenseridae; genus Acipenser; species Acipenser ruthenus. The sequence continues at coordinate 5,479,202 of NC_081195.1, forward strand.
CCACAGATGTTACCAGAATCTGATTACAAACATTGTATTCCCCTGCTAACCTCTCTCATTGGTTTAATAATAATCGTTTTTGCCAAGTATCTAACAATGGGGAAGAAAAAAGGAAATGAAAATATGAGGTTTTGACGATCAGTATCTTTGAAAAGACACAAGGAACCTAGAGGGAGGGACGACGACTCGGGGTAATATATGTGCTGAAATATTTTTGCTTCTTTTTCTAGAAAATGTGCAATTTGGTCAGGCAGAAAAAATTGAACAGAGCCTTCCAAGCAATAAATCACTGGATTGCTGGTGACATTCATACAATGCGGATATAGTGTTAACTGTGTGAGTCAGACAGCCCTTACTGCACTCAGCCTGTTCCTAGGAGGTGACCTTGCCACAGTGTAGTAATCAATCATTCTGGCACAGGACACACTGTTTTTGTTTAATATTACACTATTGGCATATACAGTAAACAAAGTGCAGAGGAAATTTGGAATGCTAGCAGTCTAGGACACATGCTGTAGGATAATGCGGTCTGCTGTAGTACAACAAAATGCCCATTTTACTTCTGCCCCCTATTTATTTTTTAAATGTATTTCTTTATTTTTTTAAATGAATGATTGTGGCAAAGTGGTTAACGGTGTGCAGGTGCAGGAATGCAGCAGTGATCAATGAACAGACAGACAACAGTAATCCAGGTGCAATGATATTTTATTTGTACAATCCAAAGTCTGATGCCAAACGGCAGTAAACAATATCAATGAGAACAGGCCGGTGTGTATTGCTCTGTTGTAAACCACGGGTTGGTCCTGAAATAATAACAATCCCGTATCCTAAACACCCACACATAACACAAAACACAAACACAAGTCCACAGTGAGTGATTTTGTGCTTGCGGTGTAAATACAGTTTATCGTGAAACAAGTGCAGTGATGTCCAGATGTGTGCTGGCCCTTGGCGACAGCTCCGGATCATGTTCAGACGTACAATAACAACAAACAGTAATTCTTTAGACATGATAGAACAACACAAACAAAACACTCACGGTTACAATACACGGTCTCCTTCCAGTTCAGCTCTTACCATAGAAAGGAACAGATCACTTCGCTACGCCTCTTTTTGTACCGCGGAGCTATGATACACTAAATCATCGACCCCTTGGTTAACTAGTGCAACCGCTCCTCCAATCCGCGGCTGCCACGTTGTTTCCCTTCCGGGTCGATGATTTAGTGTATCGTAGCCTCGCCCCCTTTCTAGATGACCTACTTCCTTCTAACCCTAGGAATGAATTGTCTGACCATACAGTCCAGGGCACTCTGTTCCCTTCACACAGAGCCCTCACAGGTTGGGAGAGAGATTTGTCACCAAGAATCATTCTGTCTCTGTCACAATGGTTTATAGATTAATTTAAAGATTGATGACCATGAGTAATTCCAGTGTTACATAACAGTACTTTTTAATTAAAATGTATGTCCAGAATTTAAACACATTTTTATTGTTTATTGCTGTAAAATTAAGTTTGCATTGTAATAATTTTGCATACATATTACTGCTTTTTAACAATCACATGCAACTGCATTTATTTTAATGAGCAACTGTCCATGGAATACAGTTTACTTAGGGCTGGGAAAATACAATGCTGTGCAGTCGGGCAATCCACACAAGTGCTTCAGACTATACTCCCAAAGCACAGTTTACTGATTGTGTGATGCCAACACTAAAGATATATAGAAAGAACACTAGACTACTAGTAATGCAAGATTATCTTCAGAGGGAGCCAAAGGTTTTCTTCTAGTAAGATGTTCTTCATGTACCCAATATTTGGGATATAACATGTGCACTGTGTATAACACACACCCTGTGTGTGAGACACAGGACTGAGCAGCCACCTGTATAACATGTATCTCTTGTATACTAACCTGTCAAAAACCCCATATAACACTACTGTCCAAGTATACTGCACAGCTCATTTATAACACACAACCCATATATACTTCATAGAAGTTATCCCAGTGTTTTTATAGGGGTGTGCTTTATGTTATTAAAACTATGGTACTTTCTGGTAAAAAAAGAGTACAGTTATAGAATAAACAACTCTGTACCCAAGAGAGAAAGTTGTCCACTGAATTCATAGGCCTTAATTAGCGCATTTTCATTTTGCAGTATATGATATAGTGGCACATACTATTTTCAAGTCGTGGAAGAAACCAGAGCAGTCCTTATAGTAACAGCTTTAGCTGAATCAGACTAACAGCAGGCCTGGTGCAGGCTTTGTCGATAGACGATAATAAACAGATGGAAGAATAAAGAATTGGCTTTACAGAATACTGTATACATAAACAGCTAGTTTCAAAGATACCGATTAACACTAGTCTTGGACTGCCTTATCTAAACTACCATTGGGTGGTTATTATTAGTGCTAAAAAGTGCCCAAACTAGGTAATGGTTAGTTATATTCATGTATTGTTAGGTGTGTTTCATTTGTCAGTGAAAAAAAAGCATACTAAATTGAACTGTCTGCATGCACGAGATCTTTTAAAACAGGTCATTCATTTCTTGAAAGGACAACTGAAAGTTCTGGGGAATTTATATTACGAATATCAAAACTGTAAGTTTGGTAATAGTTTTTTTTTTTTTTAAGTGGGTTAATCATTAATGTGTAATAGAATATCTGTAGATTTGTATTGTTCTTGTTGTTGTTTTACCGTAAACCATAAACAGTAAACTACTGTAACGTATGTAACAACTTGGAGGATTGAGCTGCCTATACAGTTCCATCAAAGAATCCCATCCTTTATCTATCCAATGCCTGGAGTAATTTGGGAATGATTATTTTTACTCTGTGCATCATTGCAGTGTGGCACATCCTATAACAATAATTGGTGTCAGGCACTATTTGGACTAGACAGGATTAAGCTATCACCCCCATGCTGCTTCTTAATTTATTACTTCAGACATTTTCATATCTGATTCATTTTCACTCACTGCACCGCTGCTCGGCAAAGTTCTCAGTCTCTGCAACTCTCTGCATCATGTGATCTAAGAATACCTGGCACCGTGAAATGGCTTTCTTCTCAGCGAACACCACAGGTACAGTCCTCAGAGAGAGAGAGAGAGAGAGAGAGAGAGAGAGAGAGAGAGAGAGAGAGAGAGACTGCACATTCACTCTGCAGAACAAGGGAATATCTTTCAACTCTCTGTACACAAACACATCCAAGCAATATGCTAAGGTGTGACTTAGAAGCCAAAATATTAGCTTTTTAGTAAACAAGAAAGGAAATTGTGCTGCCGCTTGATATCACTGTGCTAGACATCTTCGGGTAATGGTGTTATTTCCTCACGAAAACAGAGGGTCACCACCGCTGTTAAGAATTTACATTGGAAATGTTATTCGAGTTTTTGTTTGGTGATTATGTTACCTGGTGAAAAGGTGGTTATTTCTGTGTGTAAATTGGATGTAGTATTTTCTGTAGTTTAGCCCCAGGCTCAGTATGAGATATTGATTGAGTTGGATGCAAGGTTAGACACTGGAGGAGTGTGGGGAAAACTCAAGGCAGAAAACAGAGCTCTTATTGGCACTATTTACTTCTTGTAAAAATCCTCCAGGAATTGTGAAAAAAGTGACTAAACAGTCTAAATTACTTCACAGTGGCAGGTAAGAAAAAAAAAAGTGCTAAGATAAAAAGCAGGGAGCGCTTGAATGAGTAGCAAAGACTGCAGCTGTAAAATAATTCACATTAAATTAGAATGATAAGTCAAAGTTAGTTTGAAAGCTTGAAATTTGCATTGCATGTTAGCCACAACAGACAGTATGAGGAATGGACAGAGAAATAAATAAATACATATTTTCAGAGAGGAAAAGAAAAACTATTGTATTGGGATAAAACAACAAGAAACAACCTACTTGCTTATCCTCACTGAAAATGTATCTTCCTCTTAGCTTGCTTCAAAGTAAGGTTAATGGATATTAAAGGTAAAACAGTATACAGTAAACCCTGCCCCACTAAACAACATTCACAATCACACTTCAGACATTTGGTTGGTGTTTAAAAGCTTTCACCAGAAAGGAAAAGAATAAAGTTTTGACGATAATAATTATATTGTGTGAATTCAAACAAATCTGTATGTCAGTGAGGTAGGATCAATAGAATCGCTCAGTTATATATCCTTTATTTCTGGTGAAGCTATCTTTTTTCTCTACAAAATATGGAAAGTGGTATTGATCAGAACCTGCAAAGAGAACTACCAAGGGTATTCTGGGAAGTATTTGTGCGCTGGAGATCTGCCAGCTAGAATAACTAATATCTATATTGTACTCTGTGTACGCTGTGCGATGGGGATTATCCCAGGTGAAATGGGTTAGGATTTGCACAAAAAAAAGGTGGGGCAAGAGATAACCATTCTTATTAAAAAGGTTAATTGTGCAATTACAAAATAGTTGGTTTACAGTTTTCAAACTCTTATGAAGCACTGCTGCATGCACATGCAAACACTCAGCATTTTGTGCTGTGAAATTATAATAAATCCAGTCTTAGACAGTGCATGCAATTAACTGAAGCTAGCGGGCCTCCAGCAATGCTGGAGCATTGGAATGCACTGACGAGAGTAGTTCAGAGAAGGGAAGGCCCGTCTAGGCAAAACTCTGGGCGGCCTCTCAGCCTCGCACTCTGGAGACCCAGGCCATGCTCACTGGTGGGGGAAAGGCAATCCAGCACATACACAAGATTTAGGTTTGCAGACCTTTTCTGGGGGGAAGTTGTAGAATAATGACGAGGAAAAGAGACAAGAGACTTGGTAACCTAGGTAACAAACAAAGAGATTTAGGTCAGAAAAAAATATAGAAAGAATTACACACAAAGCAAGGGAAAATAGCAGTTGATTCATCTATTGATAGAACATATGCTAGAGAGCCCAACAGAAAAGTTCAGAAGAAAGAAAATATAGAATATAGGCTCACCTATATTCTATATTCTAATGGAATTACATCAGTTATGTTAATATAAGCATAAAGCCTTTAAAAGCACCCTTTAAAATATCTAACTTCTCAGACCCATTGCGGAATAAGCCAGACACTATAGATAGACAATATATCGTCTGTCTTGGGCACATGTTTGTATAAGTGCATGATCAATTATCCATTTACCTTCTAACTAACCTTGAATTAGTAATGTTTAGAAGTTAGGATGCGACTTTCCAATATGCAGTTCCCAGAGTGGAGACCAGAAGAGGAAACGTGGCCTTTGCTTATGTACCACTGTCTGTGACATTTTCAGCTACAAAGCCAAATTATTTCACACAGTATGGATTTTTAAAAGTAAGCACACAATGTCACTGTCAGTCAAGTGTAGTGCTGTTTTTAAACTATATAAATGTTAGCATGTAACAAGTGCAGAGCTCGACTGAAACATTATTTATGACTCACCTGGCATAAACATATACTGTATTATCAATTTAATGTTTAGATATACTGTATATTTGTGTGTGTGTGTGTATATATACAGACGTGCTCAAATTTGTTGGTACCCTTACAGCTCATTGAAATAATGTTTCATTCCTCCTGAAAAGTGATGAAATTAAAAGCTATTTTATCATGTATACTTGCATGCCTTTGGTATGTCATAGAATAAAGCAAAGAAGCTGTGAAAAGAGATGAATTATTGCTTATTCTACAAAGATATTCTAAAATGGCCTGGACACATTTGTTGGTACCCCTTAGAAAAGATAATAAATAATTGGATTATAGTGATATTTCAAACTAATTAGTTCCTTTAATTAGTATCATACTCCAATCTTGTAATCAGTCATTCAGCCTATTTAAATGGAGAAAAGTAGTCACTGTGCTGTTTGGTATCATTGTGTGCACCACACTGAACATGGATCAGAGAAAGCAAAGGAGAGAGTTGTCTGAGGAGATCAGAAAGAAAATAATAGACAAGCATGGTAAAGGTAAAGGCTACAAGACCATCTCCAAGCAGCTTGATGTTCCTGTGACAACAGTTGCAAATATTATTAAGAAGTTTAAGGTCCATGGAACTGTAGCCAACCTCCCTGGGCACGGCCGCAAGAGGAAAATCGACCCCAGATTGAACAGAAGGATAGTGCAAATGGTAGAAAAAGAACATAGGATAACTGCCAAAGAGATACAATCTGAACTCCAAGGTGAAGGTACGTCAGTTTCTGATCGCACCATCCATCGCTTTTTGAGCGAAAGTGGGCTCCATGGAAGAAGACCCAGGAGGACTCCACTTTTGAAAGAAAAACATAAAAAGCCAGACTGGAATTTGCTAAAATGCATATTGACAAGCCACAATCCTTCTGGGAGAATGTCCTTTGGACAGATGAGTCAAAACTGGAGCTTTTTGGCAAGTCACATCAGCTCTATGTTCACAGACGAAAAAATGAAGCTTTCAAAGAAAAGAACACCATACCTACAGTGAAACATGGAGGAGGCTCGGTTATGTTTTGGGGCTGCTTTGCTGCGCCTGGCACAGGGTGCCTTGAGTCTGTGCAGGGTACAATGAAATCTCAAGACTATCAAGGCATTCTGGAGCGAAACGTACTGCCCAGTGTCAGAAAGCTCTGTCTCAGTCGCAGGTCATGGGTCCTCCAACAGGATAATGACCCAAAACACACAGCTAAAAGCACCCAAGAATGGATAAGAACAAAACATTGGACTATTCTGAAGTGGCCTTCTATGAGTCCTGATCTGAATCCTATTGAACATCTATGGAAAGAGCTGAAACTTGCAGTCTGGAGAAGGCACCCATCAAACCTGAAACAGCTGGAGCAGTTTGCTCAGGAAGAGTGGGCCAAACTACCTGTTAACAGGTGCAGAAGTCTCACTGAGAGCTACAGAAAACGTTTGATTGCAGTGATTGCCTCTAAAGGTTGTGCAACAAAATATTAGGTTCGCGGTCCCATCATTTTTGTCCATGCCATTTTCATTTGTTTTATTATTTACAATATTATGTTGAATAAAAAATCAAAAGCAAAGTCTGATTCTATTAAATATGGAATAAACAATGATGGATGCCAATTACTTTTGTCGGTTTCAAGTTATTTCAGAGAAAATTGTGCATTCTTCGTTTTTTGTGGAGGGGTACCAACAAATTTGAGCACGTCTGTGTATATATATATATATATATATATATATATATATATATATACAGTATATATATACCAATTCATTATTACCAACTATTTAAAAAGATGTTGACCCCAATTCAATCAGTAGCCTAACAATTTCATAATACCTGCACCCTCCCCTTTGTTGTTTTCTTTCCACCAAATGGTTGTTGCTTTTACTTAACAAACTTACCTTCTTTCAGATCCTTTTGTAGTCATTCTTACCTTCTTTCAAATGTTTTTATATTCATTTCTGTACCATGGGCAGGCTGTTTTCTTCTATTAATTGCATGTAACATCACAGTGAGTACCACACTTAACGGCATATTACTTGATAGAGAGGAACTCTGATATCAATCAGAAACTGCTGCCATATTGTATTCTACTCATACAGTTTAAAAAACTTAGAACAACAAAAAATATGCAGAATGATTTCCTTTTCACTGTAAAAATCTCTTTAACAAAGGGGCTGGATGTTGCACACACGAAGCAGCAGTGAGTATTTTTGATATTGCATATATTTGAAGCAGTCGTGCATAGTAATAAAATAAATTAATATTTGGTACAGTTGCCAGACATAGAGGGAGTGTAAGTATTTCCTGGATATGGCTCGTTTTCACCTGCTGTGTTAGTTAAATGCAGGTATTATGACAATAAACCTTTCTAATAAAGCACAGCAATGGGATATTTTCTTTTCTGTGGGTCTTGAACTTTCTATTCCCTTTCAGTTATAGTTAACCTGACATTTGCATCCTCTTATCGTGGGGATATTTAATCAAATCTGATCTGTAAGAATACAGGGAAAAAAATCCATTTGATTTAATATCTGCCCCACATAAAAAAAAAAAGAAAAGAAATCTGGGAAATTTGTCATGTAATTGAAGTTTAAAGAGTGTCAGGGTTACATTCCTGCACAGTTAGGCAATCTGTGTAAACACCTCTTTTTCACATATACTCCAGATGGTTTTGTTTAAAAAAAGCACTCATAACTCAGTTAGTCTCCTTTAATAACAAGAGCGCTCTAATAACAAGATTCCAATCAACGGACTGCTGCTTTATTCTGTATGTGTATGATGGACAAGAGAACGTTTGGTTCAGTAAAATATACTTAAAAACAGTATTAGGTGGTCTGGAGCATCTTGTTAAAGAGCAAGTTAACAACATTATCATGAGCACTAATGTAGAAATGCAGTTCCTGGAATGAACATTAAAAAAGACATGCCTTGGTAATAAGTATTTCTGTGCGCATTCCTATCTTGCTTTCTTTTTCTTCCATACAGTTGTCAGGCACTGTGTGTCTACACTGAATGGTGAGGGAAAAGCCATTCTGTGGTAACTTATTCTTAAGTTCTCCACCTGACTGAATTTACAAGAATTAAAGGAGTGAAGTTACTGGCAGTATAATGGCCTAATTCCATTTATCACTGTGATCGGATGACATGTTTACTGTTGCCTCCATGTACTCTTCTATTGAGTTCATCAGTGACAGTCCATTTTCCATTGCTTTCCGCTGTGATGTGTGCTCATGTTCTTCTGAATATAGAAGTCTCATGCATTTGGATGCAATGTAAACATTTGACAAGTGGACAGATACAGTACATGTGACTCGTACGTCTATTACTTTCTGTTAGCTGCAGAACATGAGGGTGTTGATTACAGGCTTCATGTAATACAGATGACAAATACTTGTACCATTTTAATGTTTATTATAAGTCCCGTCCCCATTGGAGCCCATTATCAGCAACTCCACTCCGCAGAATGTCAATGACAAAGCATCCTACACGTTTAAACCAGAACAGGTTCTATATGAACATATATTATTTCAACTTATTTGAAGTTATCGTCTCATCTAACCAGTTTATTATAAATGCTGACAATGGGTACACTTTAAACAGTATGAATAACCTAGTAATGACATGTTTAAATCAAATCTAATATATATATATATATATATATATATATATATATATATATATATATATATATATATATATATATATATATATAGTGATAAAAACTGCACCACTCACGTTCGTTGCCCCTTTAAAACACCGACCCAGGACACCAGAAATTGATTTTTAAAGCGCGGTTGCGCTATTTTTAATGAACAACACACACAAACACAAAAACAAACACCTAGCTCTCTTTGAGCACTAATTAAACATAAACACTGGAACCTAAACTAAAAAAACAGGACAGCTAAGCTTTTTACGTGTAGCAAAATAAAAACAACACACACTGTTTTCACACAGATCATACCAAAAGGCTCTCCTTATATACCCTGCACCTGGCTCTAATTTACAATCATAGCCAGGTGCAGGTGATAATTAACAATAAAACAATTAACAAAACAATTAAACCAAAAATGTGCCTACGCACATGTTTTTCTGCAGGGAGGATTTAACCCCCTCCCTGCTGTCTTATAATATATATATATATATATATATATATATATATATATATATATATATATATATATATGTGTGTGTGTGTGTGTGTGTGTGTGTGTGTGTGTGTGTTATGGACTGTTGCCAAAATCGGGCAGTTGCCGTAGTGCCCAGCTGCAGCGGGCAGATGCCGAATTAGCTTCAAATTTTATGTCATTTTGGCATCACCCGGGCTGATGGCGAGGGAAGACTTTTAACTTGCCGTAATGCCCGGGCAGTTGGCCAAGTGCCCAGCTACGACGGGCAGATGCCGAATTAGCTTAGAATTTTATGTCATTTCAGCACAACTGCCCACAACCACCTGGGCAAAGAAAGATTTTTAACAGATACAGTATAATACAAATAGAGGGTGAATTACCTTTGTTGCCTTTAAGCACAAAAGCACACCGCCACCAAGCCACCCATTGTAATGTTTATTAAAATAACTGAAATACTTTCTGACAACGCTATAGTAACGGAATTAAACAAAATACCAATGCACAGTTTACTTCCATCATGGGTTACATATAGAGGTTATGGCGGGGGGGGGGGGGGGCAACACACGAGGGGGGGGGGCAACACACGAGGGGGGGGGCAACACACAAGTTCAAAATAAAATGCAACAATGTTTTATTTTATTCTTATTGCAGTAATACAATACAACTTTCTGAGAAGAGTTGCGTTGTTTGAATGAGAGATCATTCAATATCAGCAAGAGACTAATAATCAGTTAAGTTTAAACATATAAAAGTCACCCAGTTAAATATAGTTACTTGAAACTCATCAAGAACGCAGTGCCAAAACTAATTTATCATAGCAATATTAATTAATCATTAATCAATTAGCATAAAGTTTGTATTTTTCTTATTTATAAATATGACAGAGAATTTGACTCAGAAGAAAACGTTTTCTTATAAAAAGTTGTTTTCATTCTGTAGAAAATATTTATTTTATAAGTCTTTCTTTGCCATCAGCCCATGTGTGTGTATATATATATATATATATATATATATATATATTGAACCAGAGACATTTGTACAAAGTTGACACCTGTGTTATATCAAATGTAGGGAATCCTGCATGAAGATTATTCAACATGCCCATATTTATTTTACCATATTATTCTGGCACACACATTATATGGAACCTACAGATGTAGTTAAAAAGTACCTACACTATAACTACACATCCACATATACAATATGTATAATTAACATAAGTCAAATGTTAAAGCTTAATGTGTATGTGCATAATCTTCACTGTATCTTTACAGCAAATGTCAGGATAGCATAACCCAACCTGAGCAAAATTGTTCATTGCCAAAATTGTTCAATGCACTTCAATATTTTCTTTCAGTTTGTTTTTTAAACCTTGGCTTGCCTTCAAGTCCTCAAAGGAATCATGACGCCTGAGATTCCATGTGAGTGAAGAATCCATACTTTAACTCCATTACTGTTTACTAACAGCCATTACGTATGATAATGGTATTTCTAGCCAGCCTCAGATATGTAAGGTCCACATGCTTTGGTTAAAACCACCTTTTGCTCTTTTCTCTGAAAGTTATTGATAGTGCCACTCCTAAAGGTTGAGAATATTAAGTGGTGGTGTGGCGTGCAGTTCCGTCTGTATTTTAGAAAAGCAAATGTGGCAGTATCTAATGCAATTGTTGATTTAAAAGTGAACGCAGGTTTTTAAGTGAATGTGTTTTTTTTTTTTTTTTTTAGAGATCAGCACTTTGGTAAAATAACTGGAAACATATGTATGTAGTTTATGCAGAAGTACTACCCAGAGGTATAGAATATTGACCCACCATAGTAAAAGGGGGTCATGTTTTAGGCATGCAACCAACCTCCTTTAATAGATCTCCTAGCGGCTGATGAGTTAATAGTACTGACATCACCATAAGATCAGATCTTTCATTGAGGTTGTGGTTCCCTTCCGGCCCTTGTCCAGCCACTTAATTCAAGGGGATGAGATACCAAGTCATTACACTACCACTGAACAAAAGGTTGAGCTAATAACCCAGTATAACTCTGTATAAAAACTATATTAGGTCTTAAATACTGTATTTAACTCTTTATAGGGACTTTTGTGCTGGAAAAGTATCACTAATTGAAGTAGAATATGCAGACATATACTTACATTTTATTGATTTTGGCAAACAAATTAAATAAAATGATATATGAAAAATGAAACATTGTGTTGGCTGAAACCCATTAAGATAAGAATAAATCATTCGCTATTTGAATGAGAAGAATACTCGATGAGCGATTAATAAAAGGATGTTAATTCAGTCACCCCATGGCAAACAATGAAACATGGAACAACTGATGTTATTCTTTGGAACTTGTTTTGGAAAAGGTTGCATAACTCACAGTGCAGTTCCTCAAAAAGTACATAAAAACATCAGCTTATAGATAATTTATATCGACAAGGTTAGCTACGGTCTGTTGAACAATATGTTATGCTACACTCTTATATCACTGTAGTAATAGCAACCACCAATCTAGGTTTTAAAGGCATGCAAAGCCAAAAAGGTGTAAAACAGCATTTCATTGGAGAAAATCATTGCAATTAATATGCAAAAGCTGGTGCCATGACTAAGCACATTAACCCATGAACATGTATAGGGTACAAGTTTTAATTGGCATCAGATGAAGTTCCCATGTGAACAATAAGATAGGTAAAACTGTGTTACTTGTTATACAATACGTCAGCAGCAATAGCAATAGTACTCAAAGAAATGAAAGAAGTTATTTACAAACCACTAACCAAGATCATGCAACAGTCTCTTGACACAGGGGTTGTACCGACAAACTGGAGAATTGCAAACGTAATACCGATTACAAAAAGGGAGACAAAACTGAACCAGGTAACTACAGACCAATAAGCCTGACTTCTATTATATGTAAACTTATGGAAACTATAATAAGATCCAAAATGGAAAATTACCTATATGGTAACAGTATCCTGGGAGACAGTCAGCATGGTTTTAGGAAAGGGAGATCATGTCTAACTAACTTTGCTTGATTTTTTTGAGGATACAACATCGACAATGGATAATTAATTTTTAGATTTCCAGAAAGCTTTTGACAAAGTCCTGCATAAAAAATTCATTCTCAAACTGAACGCAGTAGGGATTCAAGGAAATGCATGCACATGTATTAGGGAGTGGTTAACATGTAGAAAACAGAAAGTACTGATTAGAGGAGAAACCTCAAAATGGAGGTAAACAGTGGTGTACCACAGGGATCAGTATTAGGTCCTCTGCTATTCCTAATCTACATTAATGATTTAGATTCTGGTATAGTAAGCAAACTTGTTAAATTTGCAGATGACACAAAAATAGGAGGAGTGGCAAACACTGTTGCAGCAGCAAAGGTCATTCAAAATAATCTAGACAGCATTCAGAACTGGGCAGACACATGGCAAATGACATTTAATAGAGAAAAGTGTAAGGTACTGCACACAGGTAATAAAAATGTGCATTATAAATATATGAGAGATACTGAAATTGAAGAAGGAATCTATGAAAAATAAATAGGAGTATGTTTACTCAGAAATGTCTTCATCTAGACAATGTGGAGAAGCTATAAAAAAGGCCAACAAAATGCTCGGATATATAGTGAAAAGTGTTGAATTTAAATCAAGGGAAGTAATGTTAAAACTTTACAATGCATTAGTAAGACCTCAACTACAATATTGTGTTCAGTTCTGGTCACCTCACTACAAAAAGGATATTGCTGATCTAGAAAGAGTGCAAAGAAGAGCTACCAGAATTATCCCAGGTTTAAAAGGCATGTCATTTGCAAACAGGCTAAAATAATTGAATCTATTCATTCTTGAACAAAGAAAACTACGTGGCAATCTGATTCAAGCATTCAAAATTCTAACAGACAGACAGACAGTGTGGGTCTAAAATAAGTGGCAGATTGGCAGGACCAAACAGTGAATGAGAATGGTGTGCAGGGAGAGACACAAACAGGCAGGTTTGAGTGAAAGAGAAAGACACTGAACTGCATTGCTTAGACAGCAGCAAGCATTCAAACATTCAAAATCCTAAAAGGTATTGACACTGTCGACCCAGCAGACTTTTTCGACCTTGTGGCAAAGTGCCCCGCCCCTGTGTGCATTTGTGTGTTCTGTGTTGTGTATATGCGTGCGTATGTTAATGTTGGTGTATAGTCATTGGTACACGGGATATAAACGGGTCTGTGTTTCACGTGTATTTAAAAAGTGTATATTTGTATTTAGGCACGGGATTGCACATCACGCACGTGCATTTAAAATATAATATGTGAACACGGGGTTTCACGTAATTAATTCACGTGCTGGGATTCAAGTGAATAATTAATTAGTAATTGAATCCCAGCACAACAGTATATATAGATGCACATTTTCACTCAGTGGTGGTTGGGTGTTCGGAAGAGGAGAACGGGTGAGAGAGAGAGAGGAGAGTTAAAATAAGTAAAAACGTAAAGATAAGTTTGTTTGTACTCACCGTGTCTGTCTGTCTCTCCGTGCACCGTTTGTTTAGTGTTAGTCCGTTTTGTTTGTCTGTTTATTTTGGCGCAAGTGCCGTGTCCCGTGTTTTTGTCTGTTCAAACCTTTTATTTTCTGTTTATTAAATGCTGAGCGCGACCACGCGCCCAGCTTATACCAAACCACATCTCTCTGTGTTTTGAATTCCTGTCTGGTCTGACGCCACCCACTCTGGCCGTCTTTGTGACAGACCTAAAAAAAGAAACAAGGACCAGGGGTCACAAATGGAGATTAGATAAAGGGGCATTCAGAACAGAAAATAGGAGGCACTTTTTTACACAGAGAATTGTGAGGGTCTGGAACCAACTCCCCAGTAATGTTGTTGAAGCTGACACACTGGGATCCTTCAAGAAGCTGCTTGATGAGATTCTGGGATCAATAAGCTACAAACAACCAAACGAGCAAGATGGGTTGAATAGCCTCCTCTCGTTTGTAAACTTTCTTATGTTCTTATGTTCTTATGTGAGTATTAGGGAACTTACATGCGCTGTATTTACTCAAGTTGGCCAATAGACTGAAACATTGATTCTTACCTTTTTTTTTAGGGATTTCTCTACTATATTTCACTTTTGTACTACAACTCTGGTTTAGATGGATCTGACACTGAGGCTTGGCACATTGAGGTGTGTAAGATATTTTAAATGGTTTCATACAAACCGAATCCTGTATTTGTGTCTCCTAGCTGAATACTTTTTTTGGCCGGAAAGCGTTTGCTTTTCAAGTCAGTCATACTGTAGTTGAAATAAATCGCCTGCTAGATAATGTTACCAGTGCTTACAGGGGTCAGTTTGAAATGAGGAGTCTTGGTAAAAACCCAAGTGTACATTTTGTTTTAAATTTGACTGACATTTGTTTGTATCTGATTGAGCGTGAGAATTGCATTTTTTTCTTGGATCAGATGATCATGAGACTGCAGAAAAAAAACAGAGAACCTTGCAGACTAGTTACATAATTCCAATCAAAGTCAAAACAAAACAGAACCGTTTCGGTACAAGCTTGCTTGTTTTATTTTGTTACAGTATTGCATTGTGTTAATACCCAATGCAATTGCTTAAATGTGGATCATACTGTAGATATGTGCCTTCCTCTGCCAAACATGCACAGCAGCTATTAAAGCACCCTGCGGAAAACTTATAGGTACATAATAGAATCACACTGTGGCTGTTGGGCACAGTTACGGATGTGCAGGGCTGGTAGACGTTGATGTAGAAAACAGTTTAGTAAGCTCGTTGACTGACACGCTTACAAAATCCCACAAAGATGTGTGGAAACAGCTTTTCCTTGCACACCCAGACCACAGTGTTCATTTCTCCAGCCCCTTTGCCTCTAACTGGAAGGCAGGATGGGCCAAGCTACAGGGGCTTCCTCTTGTCTGGATTCTCAGGATTGCTCCTTCGGTGAATTAAGGTGTGTCCTTTAAGAGGATAATCTTAGTTTTCCTCCCCTGCAAGGGGTCGGCTGTGTAAAATTGAAAAAACATGTAAAGTAGAATTGCATGCGGATAATAAAAAAAAATAATGTAAGGTTCTATCTTAGTTGCTAGCATTTCGATGTTATGCCTGTCTGCTTTTATGTCCCATTATGTCTCATCTTCCAAAAGTCAACTTACTACTAGCAAACACCATAAGATGTTAGTTACCGGATATAGACTGACTACCTACTGGGAGAGAAAGCTTGCTTTCCAGAATGGAATAACTTCCAGCTGAGAAGCACTGAATTGTCACAAAGGAGAAGAGGCTTTTCGGTTTATTTAATTGAGCGTCAGCTGATTAAATAAGTACTTAACTGGTGTGTTAGTTAATAACAGTGGTGATTTTATATTTAGTTAACGAAAATGTTTGTACATTGATTCTTGAAAATGTACAGCTCTATATTTGTTCTTTAATTTGCCTATAAGTAACTTAATTGGTATAATAATACTGTCTAATGTCAAATGTTGTTTGCATCTTCCAGCCAAATGCTTACCAGGATTTCAGGCAGAAGTGCAAAAGAGTGCTAATAAAATGTAATCATTGTGTGCCGTCTAACACCTTAGTGTTGATTAAAATATAGCAAAATGAGAGCTATATCAATATGCATTAATGTCTGGTATTAAATTCAATAACACTTAATTGACCTAATTGTATAGTCCCTCTGCTTCTTTCTCTCACAAATACACACAGCTCTGGTTTACAGCTATATCTCCAGCACCTGCCCACTTAGTGAAAAAACAGGAAATTCCTGATTTTTCCCTTATACATCCTTAAAGGTAAGCACTTTTCCCTTCGTGAACTGAGAGTTGCTGCAGTTTTCATTGATATCTGCATTCAGTTATGTTGTAGCAATTGGAAACTGTGTAGTCTTTGTTTGAAATAAGCTAATCGGAACATGTTGTTTTACAACACAGGGCATATTAATCTCCCCAAAAGGATATTTGTAAAATTTTGAAAAGTGAAAAACTTTTTTTTTCTTCCTCAGAAATCATTTTTCATATAACAGCATGTGGGGAGAGAGAGTGATATTTATGGAGTGCAAAACACTGTGGCTTTGCGGAAAACCACATATATTCAGCTTGTCAGAAATCATCTTTATGTTTACTCTTTCAATCCCTAGACTACAGCTTTCTAAATCTAATTCTTTCATTAGCCCATTTCACTGAATATATAACAGCCTGAGGTCTGAAGTAAGGAAAATATCTTGAAAATGCATTAAGAAGTAATTTTTGTAGAAGGCAGGAGGTAGGATCTCAACTCAGGATCCATTTGCACAAATAGGAAAACCAGGACCCAGATTGTGTATTTAGGTTAAAGACTTAATGCAAGTCTCATTTTTTTTTTTTTTTTTTTCTTCTAATTATCCTATGTGAAGGGGGTATACTGTATTTGGGAACTGAATCTCAGACAGAATATGGTTTTGTTGAATTTAATGGAAAACATCTGATTGGAACTGGGACATCTGATTAGTGCGAGATAAATGTGGGTGAACTCAAGCCTATTCTGACGTTTAGCTTTTATAAAACAAAAGAGAGATACAATTCAATTTAATATATATGTGAATGTGTTCCAGGCATATATACAGTACGTGAATGTGTACAGTACAAATGACATTCAAAATGATTCTTTTTTTTTTTTTTTTACCTGCTGAGAATTTCAGTTGCTGCCAAAAACAAAATGCTTTCGAATTAACTCTTCCAGTGGAACCCTGAAAGGCAAGGGAACTGCAGTTGACTCAGAGGCTCTTTTTCACAACATGCTCAGATACCAACACAGAGGGTCTTACCTTGCCATCTTGAGAGACATAAAGAGAACATGGCTTCCATGGTTTGACTATTTAATCCCTCTTTAGGTGGGACAGACAGTGTCACCCCAGGAAGGGGCCTATCAGCAGCTGTAGTATAGAGAGCTCAGAAAATACCTACCAATAGGCAGGCATATCCCATATGTAATGTTTTGGTGGTCATCTTCAAATTGAAAGAGAACGCAAAACAGCGAGCGCTGTAAGGTTAGAAATGCAGACTACAATCACAAAGTGATGTAGACTGTTGAAAAAAAGAAGAGTAAACACAGCGCAGTTGTGCAGCGTTTATAGCTGAGTTCACAGAAGCTGAGTTTCTGATTCCAGGGAAGTGGTAAGCCGGCTTCCAGCAATGAAATTGCAGGGGAACTCCAGTAAACTTGAGAGAGAGCTGTTTCACACAATCTTGATCACAGCAACTGGACAAGGGTGTTTAGCTTGGACTACGTGCAGTCACACAATCGGGGCAGCGCGTAGCCTACAGCGGAGTGGAGCACCGTCTACAGGCAGAGGGCATCAAGGCACCACGTGCACCGAGTACCCGAGGGCGCTATGCACACCGAGGCACTAGACACCTGCGTACCAAGCACCATACGCACTGAGTACCACGCTTGCACCGAGTACCTCTTGCACCTGGCATCGTGTGCTCCGGGTGTACCGCACCGTGCAAAGCACAACACAGGCAAAGCGGGGTTGTGTGACAGGGTCGATAGACACACAACAACAACAGTATAATAATGCAATATATATTTTGCCCAACTGCGCACACAGCAGTCGGCGAACCACTCAACGGCAGGGATACAGCAGAGCCTGGCCCTGGCGGAGGAACTGTGTTCTCCCCAAGTGTAGTCTGGAAAGACAACACACACACACTTTTAAATAATACTGCACAGGCAGTCGCTCACATACGATAGACAGTAAACAGTAAAGACAGCCTGCAACGCAAGCGAGGCAGGCTGTGAAAAAAAGGCACAGAAAGCACAAGAAGAGCTAGAATGGAGCTGCTGATTCCGGGAAAGCGGCAAGCCAGCTTTCAGTACGAATGCAGGGGAACTGCAGTGGACTCGGAAAAGCTCTTTCAAAATATGCTCAGTTGTAAATGCAGATATTTTACCTTACCATCTTGAGAGGCAAAAAGAGGAATGGCTTCCGTGGGTTGACTATTTTGATCCCTCTGACATCACCCCAGGAAGGGGCCTATTGGCAGCTCTGATATAAAGAGCTCAGTAATACCTACCAATAGGCAGGCATATCCCATAAGTATGTTGTTGGTCGTCTTCAAATTGAAAGGGAACAGACCAAAACACTACTCCAAAGCATCCATTTCCGGAATTAACATTCATTAAATCACAACCTCTTGTTTAGCAGATTACTGATTAAACAACAGGTTAAACAGTCTTCAAACAACAGGTTAAATTATTAAATTATTATTTCACAGCTCATGTCCAGCACCTGCCTCTCACTCAAAGCTAGGCGTCATTTTTTTCAGCCCTTAAGAGAGACCTGTACAGCATAAACGTTTTTCTTTTAAATTTCTGTGTGGATCTGTTTAGCATTCAGCTAATAGACTCCCATTCTGCGTGCTCACTGTATGGCTTGCACGGCAGCAAACATCAATATGACTGCCAAGAGGGGCCCTTCAGCTAAACTCAAGGAACTTCTTCTGGAGCCTTAGCATGATTGACACACCCTTAGTGATTAATACTGGAACGTCAGAAAAAAATGACTTACCCGTTTAATTCACATTATCTTTACTAACGTGACCTCTAAATCTTCCCTGTCTGTCTCCTGTTGAGACGACTGATTGCCTTTAACCTCATCTTCTGGTTTGTTTCAATTAAACATCTCTAATAATTGGATCTGGTATGGCAGTAAACAGGTTGCCTGTGTCCCATTTTAGTGTACACTGAAAGTCTTTTAATGAATAAAATAAAGCCTGCATGGCTATATTGCCATTGGTTGTGCATTTTAGCCTCTAGTTTCCTTTTTTAATCCACAGAAATACTCTTTATTTGTTAGTGACTTGTCAGCTGTTCAACAACTTGAAAGCATTAATCTTGTACAGGACTGGTAAAGCCACAGTCTTTCACAATAGTGGTTCTATTTTATACTTTGAAGTCCTACTACTGTAGGCAACCAACTGTTGTTATTGCAAAAACTGCATTAAAGTAACTTTGGAAGATTTGACAGAAAAAGACTAATACAAACAGTTGTTATTAACGGTTTACCTGCCAAGTGTAAACTGGTTATTGTAGTCTGCATTTATTATAATGTCATGTCACAGGTCTTTTGGGCTGATGACATATGCAGCAACACACTTCAGAGGTAATGGGGGTTTAGAAAGGATGCCATTCAGTTTACAAAGAGAGGTCAGGCACAGTAATGGAATCCTTTTCATAAGGGTCCTCTTGAGCCATGCGTACACACTAAGGGGTAGATGTACTAAGATGGGCCTGTCGCAGCGCAAACATACCGCAATTTGCATTTCCTTTGCGACAATTTGCAAAGTATACATTTTGTCGTATGTACTAAGAGAAAATATGTTAACGAAAAGAGCAGAAATATACTAATTTAAATATTTGTTGCGTCTTCTTAGCGAGATCTCTAGCATACATTGTGAGAGTCGTGCGACATTGTTCAAATAAATAGTGGTTTGCTGCAGCAGAGGGTGCCCGAAAGATAATGTCTATACATTCAAGGGTAAGAATCAAAATAACATAGTGTTTGTTAAATGTAAACATTATCTATACAATGTATTCTGTTCCGTATTCATTTTACCTATTGTAATACTGTTATATATATATATATATATATATATATACTGTATATATATAAATGAAAGGCAGTTTAATCCCATCAGATTCTATAGTGGGGCCCCAACCTTCACCCCCAGAAATCTTTTCAAAATCATACAGTATCCCCTCACTAAACCGGACATGTTTGTCTGACATAAAACAATACAATAAAATCGCACACACATACATTTATAGTTCTCCATGTATTTTAAATATAAATCATTGCTTTGAAATAACACTAATGTGTTTTGGGTAGGCTACACATTACATTATGTATAATATAAATCTGTACAGTAGGTCTATACAGTATACAGTACAGCAGTAAAATCAAATGAATACCTAGCACACTTTCTTTTTACTTTAGCCTACTGGTAACACAAAATAAATCATGCTGCTGCATTGTACACATTGGTGTACAATGCGAATAAAGGATTATTTTAAATTGAAACAAAATGATTTTAGGGCTTTTTATTTGATTTTAATTATTATTATTTTTAACTTGGCCTACTTAGTAGCCTAGACAATTACCACACACTAGATCCTGGTCCTATAAGATGCTCAGAATGAGCTGGAGGGGTTAGTGGCACATGTGTGCAGTCTATTACTCCCAACACGCTGGGAAAACAAGAAATGTTATAGAATTTTCAAGGCTTGTAAGTACACCCTGACTTTAGTGAAAATTAGGTACTCAAAAATGCATTGAGCACAACTGGCAACGCACAAGAAAAAGCGGACTGGGAAATGCCAGCAACAATTGTGACTGTTTAAACATGCTTTCAAAAGTTAACAAATTAATGCAATTGTAAGTGTTGCAATTGTCTGCAGCTTTAGTACATCTCATTATAATATTTGTGAACCCTCATTTGCACTCTCTCCGTCCCCTTTTTGCGAATTTATGCAGGAACGCCCTTAATTACATATTCATCTAAGGTTGAAGTGCAAATAAAAACTGCTGCCGCAAAGCATTCCCTAAAAAGTCGCTAAAAGCATTGCGCATGTTTTGTACAATTCACCCTCGACTTCCGACTCATTTGCAACTGGTTTGCGACTATTGTGACAGGCGCAACACTTTAGTACTTCTACCCCTAAGTGTTCTGTTTTTTAAGTCAACCTTCTGGCTGGTTAGAAAAAATACTTTTTTTACCACCCCTGAATACATTCAGATGATTAATTAACACTTTGAAGCTCCAGTGTGTTCCTTTTGTAGATAGGTTCAAGTTAATGGCAAACACAGCGCAGTGACACCCTGTCACCTCACCATCATCACCACACACACAGTAATCACTTGTGCCACCCCAGGTTTTTTTTTGTTATTGTTGTTGGAATAGATACAGGTAATGTGTTTAAAATATTGTACAGATATTTAAAAAACATACAGTCAAAACCTGTGGACCACAGTAACAGAGCCACTGGGCTGGTTCCCACAATGTGTTATGCCATCATTATTAAGTTTCCTGTACTGTACAGCAATGTTTTGGTTGTATGGCATAATAGTATTTTCTATGTCCTTTGAGTGGTTTTCATGGAAGTTTTGACTTGGCTTGAATAGAACATTATGTAATAGGTATCATCCTAAGCTCTGTGAGAATGTTCTTGATCTCTAGATAAGGAGACACAAGGATTAGGATAAGGGTGACTTTTATTCAATGGATTTATATTTCTATCCTCTTGCCTTCTTAAAATAATGAGAAGAGGTTCTCGCCTCACCACTGTTCATACGAATGGGTGGGAATCCAGATGAATTGTGTTGAGAGGAAGGCACAGTAAGTGAGGTTCAATGAATATGACTCCTCTTCTTGTGTGCCATTAGATAACCCCCCAGGGCCCACCTCAGCAGTTGAGCAGCTGACCGCAATCTTCATGGTGTCCAATGAATGTGCTGTATGATGGCTGGTTTTGATTGTCAAAACTATAAGACTGTGAGTCGGTCCATTAGCTTGTAGTTGAAAAGGGTTAATTTCAATTTTTAAATACATACAGAAGCCCAACATGGGGTCTAGCATATTGCGATGGTGTGGTAGGGACTTTAATGCTGCACAGCAGGTGCACTCATTATGTTTTTTATATGTGAGGAGATGTCGACTTAAAATTGATCAAACCCTTCCTATGAAAACATAAATGCCAACACCTCAGCGACACACTATAAACAAGACTCTCACAAAACAATAATGATACTTATCAGTCACCAGCCTTGAGTTTGCTTGTAAAAAGAAAAAAGAAAAAAACTCCAGCTTGTATGTTATTGGAACTCAGAAAACATAGATCTTTTTTTTTTTGTGGTACTGATAATTCACTCACAGCCAGAGATTGATGACTACGAAAAGTCCATAAAAGATGTTACCACTATATTTTCTTCATATGATTTATTTTATCATGTTGTCAAGGTTTGGAGAAAACAAGAAACAAATCAATGAATCTCATGCTTAAATATTAAAGAAGGCTCTAATAGACATTTATATTCAGACACCTTGGCTCACAGAAGACCACTGGTAACAATGCTTTTATTTCCATTATAGCTTGAGAAATTTAATGAGCTGGGCTACAAAGCACTATTCAGAAGAAAAAAAAAAAGATTGTCAAAAACACATTGACCTGTGTGACCACTCGTGTCATATTTTCATTTTAGTAAGATAATTACCACTGGTGTCAGATCAGTACTTTCTAAAGTGGCCAAGACTTTCTTAGTTCATTTTCCCTCCAATGTATTCCTGTTTTTCCATAACAACCCTTTTTATGTCTGGTATTTTACTTTCTTTCAATTCTAAATGATTATAATTACCTTATTTCTGTATTCTCCAACTGCATCACAAGTTAATTGTGTTATCATGCATATCAGCCATCAGTGGCTACCTTTTGAGTTTCTAACTCACTTTGTATAGTAATCAGGTATTATTTACTGTGTAAGACAAAAGGAGCAGTTACTGTAAATATCCAATTGCAACAGAAAACAACCAATATATATTTTTATTGGAAAGCATATTGTTACATTTAATTTTTCCTTGAGCCTCTATTGCTAGGTGCATTTTGGAAAAGCTGAGTGTGGTTGGAACCTAATCTATGTCAGCTTCAGAACAAGTAACAAATACCAGTTGAAATCATGCAATGTCCTGGGTCATTTTTCACTCATTGGCTGCAAATAAATGACCCTGCTGTTTGTGAATCTGAATATCAACAGCTGCCCAGTTTAAAAGCCGCTAAGTGTGTGTGTGTGTGGGGGGGGGGGGGGGGCTTGTGTGTTGGGGGTTGGGGGAGGGAGACTTTTGTTGTGTTAATGAGTGAACAGCTAAACTAAAGCGAGCAAAATGTTTTCAAAGTTGACCCATATGTCATTTTTTGTCAAAGGAGGCTTCAGCAGCTGCAAATGCAACTTATTAAAAAAAAAAAAAAAAATACAGAAAATATCCATATGGTTATGAATGCAAAGACCCTGACATCGCAGGTCTCAGCTAACGACCCTTCATTCTGACCTCTTACAATATGTTTCCACAGGCAATTCCATAACTCTCCAGCCAACATTTAAATGTTTCCTGTTTGACAGCCAGGAGAGAGGAAGTTCCACATCACTTTGGAGCCGTGGCGTTCAAAAGCGTGAAATGCCAGCGCGCTGGAACCTGTATAATTTATATTACGTTTCATCACCTTGACGTACAAACACACATGGTGAAACTCGTTTTTCTTTTGTTTTTTGTCTGCTGATATCTAGCATTAGAGGCAGAGGCAGAGGCAGAGGCAGAGGCTAGCCGCGGTGTTGAAGTTTATATGCTGAGATGTTTTTTGCTGCTGTGTTGTTATTGGAATGTGTGTGCTGATGCGGACTGTGAATCTGATGAATGACCACCAGTGGCAGATTCATTGTCCGGATCTTAGTGCAGCTGTAGAGGAAACTAATGGCTAGCAGGGACCACTGAGGTCTCTGAGCTAATACCTGCCTCTTCCATCACAAAACCTTGGGCATTTTTTTCACACCCTGCCAACTGAAAGCCACTGGCCTCCCTGCTGATCTCTTAGTATCTAGTGGAACCTGGGGGAATGGTGGCAGCTTTGTGACTGTATGTGTAGCATCTGTCGTCTAGGCATGCTAGTGTCTTAGCTGCCTGGCTGTAGGGGGACATTGCTGGGCATTCATCCCCCTTGGCTTGCTTTTCGACAGGACAGAGGTACCCCATGCTGCTCCAACTCCAGCCTGCTTTGGCTAGCCCGTCTGCATATCTTTGCTAAGCATATGGTTTCACTTTTCTCTTTCTTCATGGGGAATCAGGACAGTTGAGGCATAAACTGCCTTTTTTTATGCGTCCCTCTCAGAAAGGTTGCATACTATGAAGAAGGTCCAAAAATAACATCGGTGTGATAAGTCATTAGTCATTTTTCACTGTACATATGTTAACTTGACCCACCGTATGTTAATTCATGCAACATTGGCCTCACATATGGCTGCAATAGGAATCCCAACTGGTACTTCCTCCTGCGTGGTGCCTCATTACAGGCGAAACGTCCCAGAGCTTCATCATTAACACTTAGGTGAAGTTCGACTTCCAAATTATTTCATTGGCCTAAGGTCAGCATAAGGGCACGGAAAGGGTGGCAGGAACGTAGGGGGAAATGTCTATCAAATCAATCTTGGGCACAGTGAATTTGATGTATAGTTGTCACTAGATGGCAT